>NW_009722998.1:0-229 GCF_000703405.1 Apaloderma vittatum
GTTTATCCCATTTTTTAATGAGTTTATCCCATTTTTTAATTGAGTTTCTCCCAGTTTTTAACTGGATTAGTCAAGTTGACGCCTCGAGCTCATCAACACGAGGGAATAAAATGGAATTTCCAGGTTTTTTCCGGCCAGAGTCTCACCCAGGGCGCGGAGACGATCCCCCAGCTCCGCCCCGCAGCGCGACCGCGCGTCCTCCAGCTCTCGCAGCGCTGCCGAGGGGGAA
>NW_009722998.1:270-585 GCF_000703405.1 Apaloderma vittatum
AATTCGCGATCCCGCCCAGATTCCACCCAAACCACTTGGTTTTACCGTGCGCAAGGCGGCCGTTGGTGGCGTTGAGCTCGCGCGAGAGCTGCTGGTCTGGCCGGAAAACAGGAGTCGCGCAACGGAAGAAAACCAGGTTTGGCAAAATGATAAGAATAAATTAGAAATAATAAGAATAAATACGAAATAAGACTAATTAAGAAATAAGACTAAATAGGAAATCAATATAAAAATAATAAATAACGATGCAAGATAATAAATAAATGTATAGAATAAACATACAAGTAATAAATAATGATAAATATAAATATAATT
>NW_009722999.1:0-230 GCF_000703405.1 Apaloderma vittatum
AGCAAAATCCCGGCAAACAAGGACCCACAGCCAGGAGGGGACTCTCCGAGGTCTCTAAAGGGCTGGGCGCACCCTGCAGCCTTCCCCTGGAGAGCAGTAGGGATGGGCTCATTCACCCACAATTAGCTGTCACCATACCTAGAGAAACTCGATACTCCTGAGATGTCCCCAGAGGTAAACACCTGGCCAGTGAACCCCTGGCAGCCCCTGGTCACACTGCCCCAGCACAG
>NW_009722999.1:330-576 GCF_000703405.1 Apaloderma vittatum
CAGTGAGAGAGGCCACAGGCATGTGGACAACCACCACGTACCCAGTGATGAGACATCCCAGGGCCTCCTCCACGCTGCATCTCCCTCCCTCCCAAATCCTTCCTCTCCCTCGTTCTTCAGCAAAATAACTCCTGCATCTGCAGAGGTGCCCACAGACATCTCGGGGTCCTGCTCCAGCCAGAGCATCTCCGCAGATTGTAGCCCCAGGAGGGATGGAGGAAGACAAACCTCCACTGAGGGTGCCTG
>NW_009722999.1:656-947 GCF_000703405.1 Apaloderma vittatum
TGGCCCACCGCCCGCAGCCCGGCCCGCCCAGCTGCCGGTGGGCAATGCAGGCCCATCTCTGACGCATATCCCTTCCTTTGGGTGGTGGTTTTTGTTTTTCCCTTCCCCAGGAGCTCCGATAAACATTCCCGAGACGGCTGATATCCGGGCTGGTGCTGACCCTTGCGATGCTGGGAGCAGGCGCAGCACCATCCACCCCAGTCCTTGCGCAGACCCCAGCTGCTGGTGCGGTGGAAGCCAGAGTCACGCTGTCAAAACCTCGAGCATCCCCGACTCCTCCCCACGCAAGCC
>NW_009722999.1:1075-1789 GCF_000703405.1 Apaloderma vittatum
GGGCTGGAGAGGCGGTTGCCAAAGAGGTTGGTGGCTCAGTGGCTGAATCAGAGTCCCACAGAATGTCACTGGGGTGGCACCGATGCCAGCTCAGCCCATGTCACCCCATGGAGGACCTCTTCCTCAATACTGTCTGAGCTTTGGGCAACCCATGTCCCAGCTGGGCTGTTCATCACCTCCCCAACTCTCTGCTCACCCCAAGACCCTACCCCAAGCAGGCAGAAGCCCCAAGGACAGTCACAAGCTACGGCAAACCAACAGTTGGTCCCAGAGCCCTTCATCTGTCTGCCAGTCCCTCCAGCCCTGCCAAAGCCACCAAGCCGTGACAAACCTCATCTTAGCTGCAGCAAAAAGCCTCTCTCTGGCACCTCACATCAGAAAGGACTTTAAGGGGACACATTGGAGCCACTGCATAGTGGACATCGAGGAAGGTTTTCCCCCTCCAGCACTTGTTTCCCCCTTCCCAGTGGAATCAGCCACCGCATCCTTCCCTCCTGTCACCCATAATGGACTATAGGGTCTGGGCTCAGAGTGTGCCCCTTCAACCACCTCCCAACCCCACAGAGGGGCCAGATCCCCCCCTGCCCACAACACGTGCAGCCTGCTCCTGCCCTCACATTTCTTGCAGCTCTGGCAAATCTCCTGTTTATGCAACAAGTCCCCGGCGGGAGGACAGCATGTTTCCATCCGCACCCGCTCCCCCCTCGCCCCAGC
>NW_009723000.1:0-2143 GCF_000703405.1 Apaloderma vittatum
GTTGAGCTCCGTGGGGTTTGCGAGTGGCCACTTCTTGAGCTCCTCAAAGTCCCTCTGGACGGCGTCTGTGCCCTCTAGCGAATCGAGTGCCCTGCTCAGCTCGATGTCATCTGCAGAGAGGGTTCGTTCCATCTCACCATCTCGGTCATGGAGGTACTGTACCAGTCCCAGTGAGGGACACCGCTTGTGACTGAGCTCCACTTGGACATGGAGCCCTTTGTACGAAGCGCAGTTCTTTTGGCTCAGCGTGGAAACATTGAAAAAAAAATTATCGTAAAGTAGTAAAAACGTCTTGCTGGGCAGTGACACATCTTCCTGGGCATCACCGGCCTGGCTGTGTTTGTGGGGTGATGGCTGTGGGGTTTCTTCCTCCTCCCACGAGGTTTTATCTTCTCTCTGAAGCCTCTTGGCTGAGGGGAAGGCAGCTGGGGGTAGAGCTGGGGCTGGGGAGGGAGCTCAGCCCTGCAGAAAGGTGGTTTCTGCTCCTCGATGCTCACGGTCCTCGCTTTCCCCTCGTTCCTTTGGGCAGAGCTGCTCTTCACGGCAGCTTCTGGGGAGGACGTGGCAGAACATGATACTGAAAAGGAGGTCCTTTTATCTTCTCAAAATAACAAATAAACCTACTTAGAACTGCCTGTTTGTTTGTTTCCCTACTTTTGATCTCCCCTTGGAAAAAGTTCAGATGGGTTAAACCCTTAGTAAAGGACTATTTGTGCTTTTAGTTAGAGAAGGGTTTTTTTGGTTTAATATCTTCCAGTTATCACTAAAAACATTTTTTAGAGCCGGTGGGAGTTGTGTAACCACTCGTCAATAACTCAGGAGAGTGGTGAGATCTGTTTCCGGTAAATTTTAGACAGATAAACACGAAACCCCAAAGCTACCGCTTGGCTGACGAAAAGCGAGACGAATTTTTCCGGCGTTCTTTTCCTTCTGTTCTGCCTTATTGGTGGGTACCTTTCACCGGCACCGCGGAGGTTTTGCTCAGTACGTGGCTCTTGTTTCATCTCAGAAAGAAAACTATCGATACCGACTTCCTGCGGTTTGAAGATGAAGGCAGATGAGTTAAGTCACACGCGCACACACCAGCCGCCACCAGGAAGGGATTGAAATTTAAAGTATTTCCTGGCAGCTTTGCCCAAATACTGATTTAAATTATTATTTACTATTGACTCAGTCGTATGAACTGCAGACAGTGGCGTCATCTACAACAGCACTTTCCAAGAACGAGAAATACTGGTAAAGAATTTTCATTACGAGGAGGTTTTAGGAGCGCAACGCCGGCGAAATCCTGATGATTCAGCATGCGGGTTTTCATTTTGCTCATCCCTGTGGCATCCTGTCCTCATCTTCCCTGATATGCCGGCGTCTTAAAGCACCTGAAATGATGCTTAACATTTCATTGCAGCTAGGAATTGTAAACTTGGGGTAAAATTCGGCATCTCCAGAGAAATTGTGTGCGTCGTCCAATGCCCCATTCGAGTGGGAGGGAGAGGCTGCAGAGAGGCTCGGCGATGGGGTAAATGGGGAACTCTTGCCTCTGAGGTGAAAAAGTAACTGATGGGTTTCCATAAAATCTGTTTTTTTCCTCCATATATTTACAACACTCGCTCTCGTCCTTGAATTTAACCTTTTGGAGTAGTGAGTTAGGGATGAGGAGAGCACTAGCTGCTGCGACGGGGATGAGGCGGTAAGAATAAACAGCAAGGAGATACGTAGGAATATGTAACAGACTCCTCATCGATGCTTTTTTTGGTAGAACCACAGGATGGTTTGAGTTAGAAGGAACCTTAAATTCATCTTGATCCAACCCCCTGCCCTGGGCAGGGACACCTCCCACCAGCCCAGGTTGCTCCAAGCCCCGTCCAACCCAACCTTGGACACTTCCAGGGAGGGGTGTCCTGGTTTCGGCTGGGATAGAGTGGATTTTGTTCCCAGCAGCTGGCCCAGGGCTGTGTTTTGGGTTTGGTGTGAGAACGATGCTGATAACACACGGATGTTTTCAGTTGCTGCTGAGTAGTGCTTATCCTCAGGTGAGGATTTCTCAGTTTCCCCTGCTCTGCCAGCGAGTAGGTGCGGGTGCTTGAACCACAGCAGTGGGACCTCCACGATCTTCCTGGGCAACCTCTTCCAGCGTCTCACCCCC
>NW_009723001.1:0-1002 GCF_000703405.1 Apaloderma vittatum
GTACTCACGCCTGGGACGCCAGGTGAGCTCCAGAGCAGGATCCAGCCGAGAAGCTGCAAAAGCCCTGCCTGGCTCCACACCTGCAACCAAACACCCGTGAGAAGTTTCCATCCTGCGCTGCGATGATGCACACTGTCATCGTTGGATAACAGAACAGGGGAGGGGATCATGGAACCACGTGGCACAGGTTTCTGCGCAGGTCAACCGCGAGAGAGGCCTCGCTCGCATTTGGGCTTTGAGCTGGCAGCGCTCAAAGGAACTGAAAAGCCAGGACGTACCCACACGATCTCCCTGCGTGTCATCCCAAGCACCCAGCTGGGAGGCTGGATATCCATCACCTACAGGTACATCTGTAAAGAAACAGAAGAGGGAAGCTCCCAGGAAATAGTCCAATAGATTTCTGCAGATCTGAAAGGCAGTGGATGCAGCTTTAGCGCACGATTGCTCCACGGCACTCGTCTCTCCCTTGCCCTCAGGAGCGCTGTGCCCACAGTCACTGGGTGCCTGCACCGTGCCGGTGTGAAACCAAGCACACGGGGAGCTGTTGGGAGAAAGGGCTCCCTGGAGCTCACACCAGCTCCAGACTCAGCCCCACGGGAAGCAGTGCAAGCGTCGGGAGGCTGCTCCAAAGTCAGTTTTGCAAGGCAGAGCTTTGCCACAGGACAGGTCACTGAGCTGGGCCCATTCATGATGAGCTCTTCTGCTCTTGGCTGAGCAGTGGCCGATAAAACAGGAAGTTCAGTTTCCCGTGAGCAGACTATTGAAACCTAAATGCTTTCCTTCAAGTGACATGCCTGAGGAATCACCCTGAGGCTCTGAGACAAGATCCGGCTGAGCAGTTGGGGGACCATCAGCTAGAGGCACAGCTGTAAGCAAGCACATTTCTGTCAGACATTGGGATCCCCTTTTCCCCAGTGACCTGCGGGGACTGGAGCTGAGGCAGGCAATGCCATGGCACCTGGTCACGGGTGGAGATTTCCAAGCTCCTTTCGCTCACGCCCC
>NW_009723002.1:0-232 GCF_000703405.1 Apaloderma vittatum
GGAGCCCACGGGTAAGAGCCCCGTCCCTTCTCGGCGCCGGGCATGGAGAAGCCACGGTCAAACCAAGCTCATTAATGTTTGTAGCATCGATGGGGCAATTAAACGTCAGATTCTGGCAGCTCGAGGACTTTCTGCTCGATAATGGGAAGGAATAACATCCCAGTCTGTAACGAGATGCTTTTTCCCTTTGTGCCTCGCCAGGACCCCCCAGGCTGCGGCTGGGGGGCGGGGA
>NW_009723002.1:340-616 GCF_000703405.1 Apaloderma vittatum
CGCTCCCGCTGGGGGGGGCAAAGCCGTGCCGGAGCGGGGAAGAAGCCACTTGCCGGTGCGGTGGGAGGTGGTAGAGCCCTGCGAGAGCCGTCAGCTCCTCGACTGCTTCAACAGGACCAGCACCTGGCGAGGGAAAAAACCTGCCTTCATCACCTGCTCAGGTGAGAGCTCATCCCTGGCTCCTTCCCCAGACCCCTCGCTTGCCCCAGGTGACCCGCTGGGCTACCCTGGTGTGTTTTGGGGCCACGAGTTGCTTTCTTCTTCTGGAGAGGTGGG
>NW_009723003.1:0-230 GCF_000703405.1 Apaloderma vittatum
GTGTCATCACCCAGGGGTGCCTCGGTGCCTCGGTGTGAGCCCAGATCTCCCTGGGCTGTAGGACAAGCACTGAGCCACCCCACTCAGCACGTGCCCCACCACAGTGTCGCTGTTGTCCAAGCAAAGCTCACACAGAGCAGGGCAGAGAAGGAACGTGGGGTTCTGGAGGGTGTTTTGGTGAGCTCACGGGCTCTGCACAAGCACAGCCCCTCCTGTGTGGGGATGTCAGG
>NW_009723003.1:369-657 GCF_000703405.1 Apaloderma vittatum
AGCTCGTACGCCCGGGTGTCTGCAGGGAGAAGGAGGTCGTACCACATCGATGCTCTCCCCATGAGCCAGATGTCCCCTGGAGCTGTGCTGGGGCACTGGGAAATGCCGAGCCAGCGTCCCCTCCGAGCCTTGCTGCAGAGCACGGAGCTTCTGCACAGGGACAAGAAGTCCGTCGTTGGTCTGAAGAAGCTTGAGACCCCCAGGAAAGGAAAAAGCAGCAGCTGGCTGGTGAGTCCAACCTAGAGAAGAAAAGCAAACAGTTTTTTCAGCCCAGCGGGGTCCCTGGTG
>NW_009723003.1:685-8445 GCF_000703405.1 Apaloderma vittatum
CCAAGGGACTGGCCCATCCCTGTCCTTCCCAATGAGACTTGCTTGGGAAACCCATGGGGACAGTTTCTATTGCTGCATCCCTTCCTCGGGCACAGCTGAAGCTCAGCGTGTTGGCCGGGGATGTTCCAACCCAAAAACCTACCTGGGACACACCTAACCAGGCCATGCCACCCAGGCTGCTGAGCCTCCGGAGCTCGTTTTTAGTGTGGGCTGTAAGGAAGGGGGCCCAGCCCCATGGCCACGCTTATCAGCCACCAGCCAAAGCCCCCGGGCTGGGTCCCAGCCATGGCAGCCACGGAGCCTTGTCGAGGAGCCAAAAACGAGATTCATGAGCAAGTGTGTCAGCGGGGCTTTTCCTGTTTGATTTTGCAGGTCCTGCCCCTCTTGCAGCCGTTCCTTTCCAGACTCACGAGATCAAGAGAGAAAAAAACTGAGATCTGTCTGGCTCTGCAGGTGCCAAATAGAAACGGCTGCATCCGCTTATTTATGTCGTTTACTAAGGCTGAGCAGAGCCAGGTCTCCTCCAGGTGCTTTCCAAGCCTGTGTATAGGGAAGTCCCGCTGCAGGACCACTGAGAGATCACCCGTGGTTCAGGGAGTCCCAGAGCCATTAACAGCAGGATTTTGCAAAGCATCGCCCCAGGGAGTGTCCCAAATCCCCGTCCTCACACACGTCTGCTGCTGGGAAAGGACATCGAGACAGACTGACATTTCAGCTTCTCCTGTTCCCTCAGGGCACTTGAGGGTCTGTCTTTAAACTCTTCTAAAGGGAGAGGTCTAAGAGACAAACCCTGACCTGAATTTGCATCTAGAGCCTGTTTCTAGAGATGAAAGGGTGCTCAGGGCATTTTCTTTCCCAAATGCTTACAGGGACCACCTCCCACACCCTGTGCTCCTGCAGTTCCAGCTCCTGTGGCCCCGTGTGACGCGATGCCCGTCCCTCCGCAGGGATGGCTGAGCCCATGGGAGCAACCAGGATCCACCAGGGACTCGGGGTATTTGTCAGTTTTCTCCCCCAAGGAGGCAGGAGACAGAGGCACCCACCCTCCTTCACGCTGACTCAGCGCAAATTGGGGAACCAGCTATCACCGCTGGCAGAGAAATCTCCCTGCTGCTCTCTGCCTGGCTGCTTTTGTTATTAAAATAAAACACCCTTTCATCTCTATATGTCTGTTTTTCTCGTTGCAGCATCTCCCAGGAGGCAGAGGCAGGATGAAGGCCTTTTCCCCTGCATGCATGTCGAACCCCAGCAACCGTGACCACCCCAAAACTCCTGCTGGAGGCACTCTGCGTCCCCCCCACCTGCCACCCTGGTCCCAGCTGCAGGTTCAGGATGGAGATGAACGTTCTTGGGGTCTGACACGGGCGTTCGAGTGATCCTCAGGAGTAGGAATCCTTCACCTCCTGCTCTTTTCATTATTTGCGTTTGCTCCCCGAGACCCAGGTGCAGCCGAGGGAGGCTTCGCTGCGGATCCTGCCAGCAAGGCGCGAGGAGCCAGAGACAAGCTGGTGGTTAAAAAGCACGGTGGTAGAGCTTGTTTTTTTCTGCAAAGTGCAGAGAAAAATGCCACAGGCTCAGACAGATCCCAAATCTGTGGCATCAAGCCTCCAAAACGGGGGCTGCTTGGAGGGTGCGGGGCAGGACAAGCCCCAGCAGCCAGGACCGCGGCATCTGTGAGGGAGAGAGGACTCACAGGCCACCAGGCTCTTGGGATCTGAGAGAATAATTGACTCCACAGCAGCCATGGGTTTGCCAAGATAATCTGTTTAATCCTGCCAGGTAAACGCCTTACCCATCAGAAGGGACTGAGCCATGCTAAGAGGTTAAGTAACTTGCCCAAGGTCATCCCAGTGGCCAGTAGCAGAGCAAGAAAACCCCTGGGCTTTCGAAGCACAGTTGATTTTTTTATCTGCCCCCATGGTTAAAAAATGCAGCTTGGTGCTGCTGGGTCTAGATCTGGTGAACAGCCATTGATTCTTCCTATGCCTTTCTCTGTGAAATTAGAAAAACCATTAACGCTTAACACATTTTTCCCTGCAGGTACCGACATACTGCGACCAAACCCCATCCCGGTGCTGCAGTGGATAACTCAAACAGGTTGATCTCAGGAAGATTCTCATGATGGAGTTTTTCTTCAGCATCAAATCGTTCCTGCGCTTCCTCGCGGCTGCTGTCCCTTCCACGCCCCAGCTCCCGAAGCTCAGGCTGCGAGGGCAGTCCTGGGCCTCTGCAGGGGGACCAAGACCCAAACCACCTTCATTTCCCTCTCCTCACTCATGACCAAAGTGGGATGAAGAGGCACAAAACCCTCAGAGCTGCCGAACAAACAGGCTGAGCAAGGACTGCACACAGGCAAGTAATCACTGTCATTAGACCAGTATCTTTAATTGTGGCATCTCTTCTTCTGTCTGTGCCCAAAGAGCTCATCCCAGGTGATTACAATGGACAATGTCATTTAAATCAATTACCTCTCCATTCGGAGCCATCCAGCCTCTCTTTCCTTCCCCGTACATCCACGAGCCCCATAATTTATTCATCCGAGGCTGCACTTACACATCTGCTCCGGTGCCATTCGAGTCTGGCAGAACATTAGCTTTAAAATTTTATGAAATGCAGCGCAGGTGGCAAAATCAGAGATTAAGGATTATAATCGTGGCAAAGATGGGCTGGTGAGCAGAGCTCGGCCACACTCCCCCCTGCACTCCCTTCACCTTGGGAGGAGACGTGAGGAAACTCCTGGGGGCTCAGTGACCGTTGGGTGTGCACGTCCCATCTTCTTCCCCGTTTCTGAGCGACAGGTCGAGGGGATCCACACTTGTGGATGCTTCAAGAAGCAAGGAGAGCACCATGTTCTCACCGGGCCTCGGGGCTTTGTTGCGTTGTCGTTGCTACAGCAGAATCTGGCAATGGTGTTATTTCTGGTGAGTGAAGGAGATGCATTTTCCTTTTTCCTCACCAAAATGGGACTAGGAGGCGTTTCACTCCCAGCTGTGCTGGGGCCGTGCCACAGCTGCATCTCCAGCCCTGAACGTGGGGATGTGGCTGCTGGTGCGACGCTGCCAGGAGGGACACCAGCTCCTCAGAGCTGCCTTCTTGGGTAGGAATCCTGGCGGGGTGTCCAGGAGGGAGCAGGGATGTTGCTGCAGAGAAGGGTGTGCCCGAAAGGAAAGGCCTTGAGCATCCTTCTCAAGACGTGGAGGACGAAGGAAGAGTTTTCTTCCTATTCCTTCCCCCACCCCAGTTTTCCACTCCTCAGTTTAAGCAAACCTCATCTCATCAGCTCAGCTCCAGGCTGTTGATGGAAATACCAAACAAGTGTCAAACCTGTGTTCAAACCCTCGTGGACTTTTCTCATTTTCCTTCTCTGGGGCCTCACAACCGTGGGGTTGTTTCCTGGGGTGCAGGGGATGCTCTCGGAAGGGTCTGCCCGTGGTCCCCCCCAGGACAGCCCGGCCGGCCGGGGAGATGCCGCACGCCAGGACTGATGTGCTGTGGCGTGTTCAGTTTGGGATGCTCTTGCTTGGCCAAAAGGTAAGGAGGTGTCACGTGGTCCCCAGCTAATGATTTTCTTTTAAAATAACAGAAAATCAGAGATTGATCTGTGTTCCCCAATTCCTGCTTCCACCACAGAGCTACAACCCTCTGTAAAACACATCTACTGCACGCAGCGCTTCCTTGTGTTTATAGCTAATGAAGTGAGCTTTGGAAAGAAAATATTTGCTTTGGCAATTCCTCTTTCATCTGCTTAACCTCGTTTTCCATCACCAGCCCATAGCTGGGCTGGGCGGAGAGAAGAGCAGGAGGGAGGGCAGGGGGTCTCACCAGGGAAAGAAAAAAAAAGGGATTTAGAGATCAGTGCACGATGCCTCTGGGTCTGGTGCCAGTGATGCTGAAGAGCTTAAGGATCCATTGATTTCTGGCCCGTCAGGTATCCTGGCCAGTGGTGGAAGGGAGGAGAAGGGCAGATCGACTCCGGTTCCTCTTCCCAAATGTAAAGAGGAAGACCAAGGGGATTATAAAGCTCTCGGCTGCTCTTTGATGCCTTGAAAGCTTCTGGAGTATGTTGGGTTTTTTCTAAAAAAAAAAATCTATTTAAGCACCTGGAAGATAAAAAGGTGACAAAAAGCAGCCAGCGTGGGTTTGTCAAGAAGAGATCACCTCAAACCTCTCTAATTTCCCCCTGTGACGAGGAAACTGGCCGAGTGGATGAGGAGGCAGCAGCAAACAGGAAGAATCCTGACTTCAGGCGGCTTCAGATCTGCTCTCGTGATGTTTTGGGGAGGAAATCAGGTTGTTTGGGCTGGACACCCAAACTGACAGGGAAGTCAGTTTGCTTGCAACTTCATTACTTTTATTCAGTTTTCTCGCCCCAGGTTTGAACAAGCCCACCATTAGGACCATCTTCATCTCCCAGTTTAGCTGGAAAATTCATCTGGCTCTGAATTCCCCACATGAAACAGAATTTTACACCGTGACACCTTTCAGCATCTTTTCTTCCCATGACCTCAGAAATATGCTTTTACAGAGTGGGGGCTGGTCAGGACCAGCACCAGCATCCCCAGCAGGTGAGTGCCCCAGTTCCCCAGGTCTGGGTGATAAGACAGGGCTGGCAGCAATCGCCGGCCGCAGCAATGAGATGAGGGAGGATTTGTCAGTGTTGCTGCTCTTGGTGGAGTTTGTGTGTCCCTCCTGGGCAGAGGTCACCCCAAGCCCATCCTCAGCATTCCTGGAGGTTATTCCTGAGGACATTTTTGTACTTCAGAAGTCCCCACTCGACCCTGTGTAGGCGCAGGGGCTGGGAGGAGCAGGGGAGGCTGCAAAATGGGCAAATCCAGCCCAAGCCGCATGGATCTGAGGACCCCGGCATGCAATTCCCAGTTCCTCTGGATACCTCTGGCTGAGCCGGGCTCGCTCGGGTCTTCATTTACAATTCAGAAACCAAGTCCCCAGCGAGTCTGTGCCGTCACTTCGACGGAGTGATTTGTAACCTCCCCGGGCAATCGTCGGGGTGTGGTGTCGAGTCCAGGGCAGGTTCCCCTCGGGAAGCGCCTTCTCCCCCCAGCACGGCGGGAGAGCAGCTCTGCAGAGCCGGGGACATCGCAGCATCCCCATAGCAACTGCCTGGGCGGCTGCAAAAGCAGAATTATGACTTTGTTCCCTGTTCTGGCATGAGGAGAAGCCGGGATTAGGCAGATCCTAGCTCAAACATCTGGGGTAGCACTGGAGGGAATAATGAATAGTAATAGCAGAATAAATGGCTTTTGATATTAGGCTCTGTCCAAACAGTGCTAACAACCCACCTTGTTTAAACTCAGTCAATGCTGACATGGTTTCCATGCTAAGTACGAACCCTTTGGGTGTTTTTGAGCTTGTCAGACTCCATGTCCACCCAAACCGTCATTTGGCTTTCCGAAAGCAATTCCTGACTGCTCTGACCAAGACCTCTGCAGGAACCTGCATGACCCAACCCCAAATATTTTGCTCATCCTGAGCGCTGTGCTGCAAGGACCCTTTTGCCAGCAGTAGAGGATTCACAATTAGGTTGCGACGTGGGTCTTCTCCAGAGCAAGGATCCCGCCGATGCGCAGAGCCAGGTCTCCACCAGAGCCTTGGGCTGCCCTGTGGCCAGACCCAACCAACCCAGGTCCCTCCTGACCTTAAACCACAGTGATAAACCGGTGATGGAGGAGATGGCAAAAAGCAGCTCAGGACTGGGAAACACAAGTGATCCTCCAAGTCCTCTGGTTTGGGTGCCAGGCTGGGACAGAAGCAAGGCTACAACACCAAGCACGCTTCGTAGACACTTCAGAGGAATAAACAGGTTGTTAAATTTGAGGCCAAGAGGATAATTATCATTCAGTATCTCCCTGAGGAGAGGCTTTTTCTCACAGACTCTGACACTAAGTCCATGTCTGATGACTGAACTCACATCTTACCTTGCTATCAAGGCTTCTTACCCTGGGGAATGAACCCTCTCTTCAGAGTTGTCGATAAGTAATCACCCTGACTGCTGAGAGCTTGCGGTTCGCTGTCCAAGGCATCATCAGCTCCATTTGCTGGCCGAGAGTTCAGCAAAGATTTGTCGTGATGAATTAAAGCTCCCTTTACTCCAGACACATTAATTCATTAGAAAAGCAGAAATCCTCACGCCACGGGAATACTTTCAACTGGTGGAGTACAAGTCCTCACATGAGTATCTAATGAGGATATTGGGGTTAATAACTGTCTTTGCACAGGGAGCCAAGTCCTGCCTGGGGCTTCTTCAAAGCCCAAGACATTTCCTGAGGAACAGGAGGCTGGTGAATGAGCAGCTCCCCGGCTCTGCTGTTTGCAGCTCCCTGACACTGCGAAGGTATTTGGTGACGTTCACTGCTCAGCACCATCACAGGGAACAAACCCAGGCTAGGAAAAGGGCAAAAATGATCAGAGAGCCGAGCTATGCCATGAAGCTCCTTGTGGCCACCGGCCTGCGGCTGGCAGGGAGATGGGACTTGGTGTTCAGGCTCAGCAGAGCTTTAGTCTCCTCAACTCTTCTTGTGAGTTAAAAGCACGGGGTTCTAAAACCCTCTTGGCTTTCTACATTTCTCATTTTCCCCTCCTCTTCTGTGTTTTCCTTTCCCTCACCCACTCCTTCCCCTCCCTCAAAACCTCCTCTCCCACCACCTCTCTCCCCTTGCTCCTAAAACAAATCTCCTTCCCCTCACTTCTACCTTTCTCCCTCTCTTTTCTCTCACCACACTCAGCCCCTGCCCACCCCTCTTTCATCCCCTCGGGATGGCTGCTGCTGCCCACCCAGAACACATCGTTTGCCCCCGTTAATTGCCCAGACCCCAGACCCCGACCGCAACAACTCCCACCACAGCAGCCCCAAATCCCCCACCGCTGCCCGATTGGCTTCCCCCAGGAGTCACCAACCCCGACCAAACCATCCTCTGCTCCCGACTCTCCCTTTCCGAGCATTTGTTGATTTAAGTCAGCCCCTCGGGGATTCGATTTCTGCGCAGAACGCGAGGATTTAGCCACACAGCCGATGTTAATGCTAATAGGATTTGTACAGCTAAACTCCGAGCCTCCCTGGAAAACTTACTGCCCCGTCGTTATCTTAACTCTTCCGCTGCTCAACAGATACCTGACCTACGGCCACCAAAGGAGGGAGGGACAGATGCTCCCCGGCACCCATATAAGCTTCAAAATGTGGATACTGAAACCTAATTCATTCTTGTGACCCATGGGATTAAGCAGAGGTTAAGGGACAATGTATGTATCTGTATTTTTCCTCCTCCACTGAGAAGCTGTTTCTGTCTTAACAAGGCTTTTGGAGCTTTTTCTGATGTCCCCACCAGAAATCCAGAGAGGTGTCGCTCCTTCCTTGCGCTGTTCTGACCTCAAGCTACTGAAAATAAGCAATGAAAAAACCAACTCTCGGGGCTAAAAACATCTCCAAGTGGGACACTTGGTGAACCTCATGGTTCCAGGCATCTTTGGGGGCTTGGGGACAAGATGAGAATAAAGCAGGAATTACTTTTTTTTTCCCACATTAAAGAATAAGAAAAGAATAAATGAACAAACGGTTCCAACTCAACCAAAAGTCGGGACAACCGGCGGGACTGTGCGAGGACACTGGGAAAGCCCACCCAAGGTCAGTGCCAGGGGTGAGCTCAGGGAGGCGCTGGGTGCTGCCGGGCTCACAGAGGGAAAACCTCGACGCCGGGGCCGTTCCCGTCGGAGCCGAAGCCGGGCGGTGCGAGGGAGCGGCTGCT
>NW_009723004.1:0-5076 GCF_000703405.1 Apaloderma vittatum
GCAAACTTACTGAGGGCGCACTCAATGCCATCATCTATGTCACTGACAAAGATGTTGAACAGCACTGGACCCAGAACACACTCCTGCACCTCATTCTGTCACCCAAGTTTGTTTTGCTTATTCTGCAAGTTAATCCAGAGAAGTCCGCTCTACACAGGAGAGAAGAAAGGAACTCTGGATTTTCCACACAGTACATGTGCACTCTGAACCTATTAAGATAATTCTGCTTACTGAGGCTCTGCTTTTATTCTCCAAATGTCAGGATAAGGATTAGGTTCCCCAAACACAAAGCTCTTCAGGAGGACAGGCAATGCAGCATCCGCAGTGTTCATGGCTAATATGTGGGTGATTTTTGTGACTCATTTTAGAGTTGAAATTAAAAAAAAATCATACACACAGGATATACTAGGCACACTGGAATACATGCCTAATCACATTGTGTGAAGCTGGGGGAGTTTTTCTGGTTATGCATACATCGGTGTAATTAATTCTGTAGTCTTCAGGCGTTTGCTACATCAGCTGTGGCTTAACAGTCATGAGTTAACTGTTCAATAAGGAAAATGTTTATACAGGTCCTAAATACTGAATTGGGCTTTTTTTATATTTCAGAATCCATCTAGTGATTATTAAACTCCTTCCTTATTTTACCATTCCTGCATTACATAAAAGTTAGAAACTTTTTTTGTGTTTTAGTTTACCTTTACATATCTCACAGTTGTTGCTTTCAAAGTTATATCAAGCTTTTCCAGTTACATAGAAAAGAAGATGATTTTCTGTAGAGCTGTTAAAAAGTTTCCCTTCTCTCTGTTTAAAATCAGAAAATGACAAATAGCTTTTTCTGTGCAATATTTTTATGTAAGAGATATTTCATCCAAAAAATAAAGTGAAAGAAAAAAATATGGTTTTGCACCTTTGGACATGGACCTCTCCAGTATGGAAAATACCACTCCACATTTGTGTGTTGCTAAGTCAGTATAATAAATGTCAGGTTTTTAGAAGTCATAATTGATTTAAGAATAAAGCATACTGGATTAGATCAAAGATCCATTTAGCCAGATATCCTGTCTCAGACAGTGGCCAGAAGCAGGGTAGTTTTAAGATACTACTGGAGAACTTCTCCTGTTTCCAGCAGTCTTGTGTCTGAGGCTTATTTAGTCAGAAAGTTCACTTGGCCTGTTGTGTTTAATACTTTTTGGTGTATTTTTCTTCTGTGAATAGATCTAGCTGCTTTGAATCTGTTCATATTTTTAGTCCATATGATGTCTTGTGGCAGTACTTTCCTCAACTTAATTTTAAGCAGTGTGGTGGGGGTTTATTTCATTTTTTAATTTAATTTATTTAAATTCTGCTGTCTCGCAGTTTCATTTTATACCTGCATGTCCTTGTCGTGTGAAAAATAGTGAATAACACCTGTGCAGCTTGCTTTGCTGAAGATATTTCTGTCTCATATCTGTTTGGATATAGTTTTCAGGCCCCTTCATATCTCTGCCTTCTCATGAAACTTCCATATGAAATGTCCATATCCAACATCAGTAATCACATTCTGTCTCTAATGTATGAAATCTGAATCATGAACAAACTTTGGAGATGGTGAGACATGAGAAATCACTTCTTTCACTGGGTGGTCAGAGGGACTTAATGGCCTGTTCTCATTGACATCCCAATGGAAAGTGATCTGCTCCTTCTGTGAGCGTATTTAGATAGAGAGGATGATAAAAATAAGGCAAAGGCTTCTTAAAAGGTCCTATTAACCATGCCTATGTTCTGACACAGAAGCAGTTGCAGACTGAGCTGTGGTGCTTCATCAGTCAGTGAGCCACATAACTTTTTGAGAGAGAGAATTCCAGAAACATAACTTGGCTTATTTGAATGCATTGTGCAGTGCGCCTCTGGAGATCAATTCCCTGAAGTGTTCTATTTACTATATATGCCCATGTTTCTGCCTTCAATGAGAAGAGGGAAGCAAGGAGGATGATGATGCTGCCCGAGCATCCCATCCAGCCTCCTACCTCTGTCTTCGAGAACCACTCGTACCTGGACCAGAAGTGTAATGTAAGCCCAAGAAATTGTTCTGACAGTGGAAATCCTGGCTTTTGACGCTTTTCCAGAGTCCTGCATCCCTCCTGTGTCGCATCATGCACATGTGGTCCCTTCATGTGACAAATGAGGGCTCCGGAAAGGCAGCGTTCCAGCAAGGTTTTTTTCTTGCTGACAGAAAAATTCTTTCCAGTCTGCTCTCTCTACTCTGTATCAGAGGAGCCCCTAGAAGAGGGGGCAGTCAGGAGGGATCCTCAGGCTGGATGAATCACCCTGTTGAATCCTTTGAGGCTCAAGCAGTATGGAAAGAAGTGGATTTTGTTAGCTATAAGTGACACTCAGCGATTGCTTCTAGCCTTGAAACATTCTGCAAATCGGTCTTTGAACTGACATTAAGTTGATGACAATTTTATGTATAGAGAAGCAATTTTATGTAATGTTGAGGTTTTAGAAGAATTAAGTTATTTTGTTTCTCTTCAGAGATCTGCTCATTGTGATTGAAAAATAATCTTTACTTGCTTATGGAGGAATGCAATAGGTGGATTGAGTAGAGCGTTTAGCTGATCTTTCAATTTGGCAGTGATTCTGCAAGCACCTCAGCACATACTTAAACTTCGAGCCTTTTTTTACATTATTAGAATGACTAACTACTGTGTACTCAGAGTTCTCAGTTGTAGTTTGCAGTAGCAGAGCATTTGAATATGATTTGTTTAAAACATACATTATATAGAGAGTGCAGAGCAGACTCATTTGAGGAAGAGTGCTAAATTGTAGAAATGTCTTAGCCAGCTAATTCTATGAAATGTTTTTGGCAAGACTGTCTTTTTAAAATCTGGCTTTTCAATGTAATTACAAATCTAGTAAAGTTGACTGTTTTATTTAAGGCTACTCCTATGGCTATTTTGTATAGACAGGTGATATGACGGAAAAGGGTTCTATACGTCTGTAGCAACTCTGTTTTACATTGTCTGATAGTTTTTTATGGAATCCATTCGGTGATCTCATCAACAACATGTCTGTTGTTTCATTACTATCAGATTCAGTGTGTTTGTGATTAACAGCAGAATGGAGAACATGAAGACAGTGCTGTTCACTTTGCAATCATTTCCATCTGTTATAAATTTCTATCAGATGTTTGGAAACAGCAGGCAAAACTCAGAGCAAGTGTTTTATCCAATTTCCAAGAAACAGTGATATGTAATTGGCGTATATTGGGCTCTTAGTTTAATCTGTCCATTTAGATATTTTAAATGTTGTATGGTGTACCAGTATTAATTGAGTATATAGAAAGCTGTTTCCATCATTCCTACATTATTTTCATTTGAAGGCTCTGATGCCGATATACATATTTTGGTACTTAGTAATTGTGAGCCCTGATGACATTTTCCATAAAATGGAGAGGAAAATCTCCGTTGACTATATGCTATGTTTGCCTCCACTCATGATTTAGGAATCTGCAAGTGGAATTGCCTGGCCAGTGGCCAGTTCCTTTTGCCTCAGTGAAGTGGGAGAGGAATCTGTCAGCAGTACACATAAGCCGATTTATGATTAGATGGTCCCAAGGAATCAAGTCTTATATTTCTTCTGAAATTCATTTTTACCATAAATTGTTCATTTACATGAAAACATCTACTTACAGATTTTCATGTAAATGTCTACGATACTTTTAGTTACGTGAAGGTTTTTACTCCAAAGAAAAACCTACACTTTTCCGTGTTTCCTCAGTCTCGTGTTTTTTCTGAAATGAATGATTCTGGTTTTCTCTATATTCATGTCAGGTGCAATTGTTCATGCTGGGAATGATCTTTGTCGTCTCTTCTGGAGTTATTTGCGTTACCCCGTTGGCCGTTTTGGCATGGAGTATCCAATTTCATTTATATAATTCAAAATGGAGTAATATAGGCTGTCTCTTCGAGTGCTACTGTAGTATTTTTGTGAGTTTGAATATCTAAAACTGTTCATGTCATTGTCCATTATTCTTTTCATCCACATGTTCACCAGTACATTGGAATGAAACTACTGGATAAGTGAGACAACATATAGAGTCACTGCTCAAGATGGTGTTTATTTTATTTACTTAATACTGTAAACAGCATGTTTACTGTGCTTTTCCTGGTCATCCCTTTTGTTCCAAAGGTACAGTGTTTGTTACTATCTGGTCATAGGGGGCTGGTTAGCTCAGGCAGTTGAGCGTAGCGCTAACAATGCTAAGGTCGCGGGTTCGATTCCCATTTGGTCCCCATGTGTTGCCTGATCTAGTCGAGAGGTGGCGTCCCTGGCTGGATTAAAATGATCTCTGAGGTTGCTTCCAGCTTAGGCCATTCTCTGATTGTATGATCCAATAGGACATTGTTTTTAAGGTGCATTACTGGAACACCCCTTCCTGAGATTATTCCAGAGAATATACTCTGGAGCTTTATCACACTTCAGCTGGTTGATGTCTCCTCTTCTGAAACCAGAATCTGTGGTCCTGTCTCATCTTTATGTTCAAATCAGAAAAAATTCTTAGAAAGCTAACAGAAATCAATCATTTGTCTTATCAGCTTTGGTTTTGTTTGACTTTATTATTCCCTTTAATTCCATATGATCTAGTGACCCCTTCCTTAGAATCAGAGTCATATAACATTTTTGGCTGGAAGAGACCTTCAAGATGATTGAGTCCAACCTTTGTCCTAGCCCTATCAACACCTCTAAACCATGTCCCTCAGCACAACATCTGCCCATCTCTTAACACTTCCAGGGACGGTGACTCAACCACCTCCCTGGGCAGCCTGCAATGCCTGACAACTCTCTCAGTAAAGAAATTCTTCCTAATATCCAACCTGAACCTCCCCGGGTGCAACTTAAGGCCGTTTCCCCTTGTCCTGTCACTCGCCACGGGGGAGAACAGACCAACCCCCACTTTGCTACAACCTCCCTTCAGGTAGTTGTAGAGAGCAATAAGGTCTCCCTGCAGTCTCCCCCAGGCTAAACAGCCCCAGATCCCTCAGCTGTTCCTCGTAAGACATAAGCTCCAAATCCTTTACCAGCTTGGTAGCC
>NW_009723005.1:0-1242 GCF_000703405.1 Apaloderma vittatum
CGGCGTCCTCCACACGGCGCCTTTTCTGCCAAATCTGGAGGCCAGACCTCTTCCAAGGGTGCACGCCTGGAAAACGGTGTTAGTACAGAACAGCACGGCCCTGCTCAGGCAAGGACACCAAGGAGCTTCTTTCCGCAGAGTCAGCACCAGCCACCCCACCGCTGCTGCCTCCTGCAGAGCTGCCAGAGCACTGAGACGGGGCTGAACATGGCCCAGCACCCCGCTCTGAGCACCTCTCAGGCGCCTGGGCTGCGGCCTGTGCTGACACCCCGTCCCTCTCTGCCTGCAGGGAGAGAGGAGCAGCTCCCCCTCCAGCACCACAGGGACCTGGCCCAATCTAAACGCAAAGGAAATCTGGCCTCAGGTCTGGACCCACAAGCTCTGTCAGCACCAACAAGTCCCGAGCATTAGCAGCCCAGGTAGAAATTAAGCCCTCCCACAAGGAAGCAAGGAACAGTCAGAGCCAGGAGCTGCCCAGCAGTCGCTGCACGAAGGGTGTTGAGCTGGGGCTGCACATCTGCCCCCAGGCTTGAGGACAGAACAACTCTCCCTCCTGCTCCCTCCGTGGATCAGGGATTCTTGGTGCAGATCAGCTGTGGATCCTTGGTGCACAGAAGGGAGCAGAGAAGAAGCATCGCCGCCGCTCTGCTCTGCCCTGCCGTGCACCAGAGCCAGGGAGCGTGTGGGCTCGATGCACGAGGGGCAGAGACGGAAGGAGATCTGTGAGCCCAGCATGAAGTGGGGAAAGACAGCTTGAGGCCAGAGAAAGCTATGAGTGGGGGACTTGAATCCTTTGCAAGAGGCTCTGGGCATCCTCAGCGAGCCCCTGAGCATCTTTGATTTCAGGTAGCTTCAGAGCCAGCCCCAAAGCTGACTGGCTCTCCCATGGGCTTTGGGAGCACAGATCAGAGGAGGAAATCAACACAAAATCTCAACTTAAATCTGCTTGAGGACCTTAGGAGCCCGGTCAATCCGCAGGGAGGACCTGCCTTAGGACTTCTTTGCATCCTGTGTGTTCCTCCTCTTCAGATCACCCAGGTCGACAGGTTTGAATGCTGCAGGGAAGACAGGAGAGACTCTGGCAGCAGAGGCCGCGTCGCAGCTCCCCAGGGCTGGCCAAGGCCTCCGGCAGGAGCCAGGGGAGGGTGCCCCCCGCCCCCCTCACCTTTGAGACTTGGGTTCGGCATCTTCTCCACGTACTCCTCGACCAGGCCGCGCTCGGAGCCCATCTGGCTGCGCAGG
>NW_009723006.1:0-554 GCF_000703405.1 Apaloderma vittatum
TCCACACTCAGCAGCCCCAGCTCCTTCCGTCTCTCTACGGTCTCAAGTCCCTCAGCGTTTTGCCGCCCTCGATTCCTGCTCCCCTGCACTAGGGCAGCCCGTCTGTCGAGGAGGATCCTCTTGCTGTGAGCATTCCTGGCGCTTCCAAACCTTCGTGTGTTCCGTGCTGGTTGTTGTGATCTTTTCACGACTCCTCGTGGCCGAGGGCTGGGAGGGTCCCTGGGGCTGGCACCTGGTGTTTGCACACCCGTCATCCTCGCTGCCCACCCACAGTGGGTTCCCCTGAGGACCTCGGGGTCGCCTCCTGGCAGGAGCAGCATCAGTGGGTTCTTCCGGACCTAAACCACCCTGTCTCACACCCAGATTGGGCACCAGCCCGTCCTCTGGATCGGCTCTTGTTAAAGGCACGTTGGCTTTGTAAAAGGGACTCTAGTATCAGTGGGAACCACAGACCCTTCGTCCTTCTGCTCTCTTTTGGCAGATCTCTTCCCCCTGCAGCCTCGAGTGCCCCGCGTATCCTTGTGGTGTGTCGTGGTTTGACCCTGGCCGGCAGC
>NW_009723007.1:0-348 GCF_000703405.1 Apaloderma vittatum
AGGACAGGGTTCTTCCCAGCGAGTGGGTGGAGGCAGCTCCCAGCTACAGACAAACGGAGGCTGCCAAGACAGAAGCCTTTGCCAACAATTCGGGTCCCCGTTTCTCGCTGCCTCTCGGTGCTAACCCTACCTCTGCCTCGACTGCCCAGGTGATCCACCGCCTGCCCATGCCCAACCTCAAGGATGAGCTTCACCTCGCAGGATGGAGCACTCGCCGTGGCTGCAGAGACAGTACCCCAGGAAAATGGAACAAGCTGATTCTCCCTGGTGAGATTTCTTCACGCATCTACGTGGTGGATGTGGATTCTGACTGCCGGGATCCCAGGCTGCTCCGAGCAGGAGCTCGTT
>NW_009723008.1:0-1929 GCF_000703405.1 Apaloderma vittatum
ACTCACCTCGCCGGCCTAGACAGTGCTTTTAGGAGGTAAAGGTTGCTCTCCTGAAGATGAAACCTCAGTAAAATACGCCCCTGCCTCAACGAGAGTCTTCGGGGCAGCACCGCTGTCGCCGGGACCCCGGGCAGGTCCTCGCAGGCACCGGGGGGCTGCGAGGGCAGCGTGTGTCCCTGTGTCCCTGTGTCTTCTTGGGCAGATCCGGACCCCGGAGCGAGGGGTGCTGGGGTGTCGTCGTCAACGCGGGGCAAAAGTTGGACGCTATTTCCACCACTGTGTTCACTGGGTGCCGGCAGAGATGCCCTTTGTAGCTGTTAAAGGCTGAAGCGTTTAAACGGGGCAGATAAATTATTAGGAGTAAAAGCCTTGAGCGGCTTAATTGGGAAAAGCAGTCCTGGTTCCAACCAATGTCCGTACAATTGCACACTGCAGTCCACCATTATTCGAGCTTCATCTACTATGCACTATATACCACCGTCTCCAAAGGATTGTTGCCCTAGAAACTTGTTTTAAATCTCCAGCTATATATCAACACCTTGTTTTAGCAGTCCTTGGCTGAATTACAGTTACACAGTTTGGCGCTTCTTTCAAATTTCCTCCCATCAGTTTGGCCAAAGAAAGGAATTTTTCTCCTTTAGAAATGAATTGGCTTAATTAGTAAGTAGATTAATGGCAATTGCTGGTGAGTTGGTTTCCAGCAGAGTTTCACCAGAGAGGGTTAATCGGAGTCAGGTCTGGAATCTTTCCCAGAACTGGCTGCCAGCCATTTCCGTCAACCAATCAACCCCGTAAACAAACGCGCCATCCACTGAAATAGAGTTTATTTCTTACTGTCATCCCGCTGGAGTAATTTCCCCAAACAGTCGCCACCTCGCAGTGGGTCTGAAATGGATCGCCCTGAACTCGGGCTTGCTAATTTCCAGCTATTTCCCCAAATACTTGGAAGTATTTCCCCGGCAAGAGAAGATTTTTCTGGGCGCATTGGCATTCAGCAAACATTGAATCTGCTTTCAGCAGCCTCGGCTGAGATTTTTGTCTTCTAAAAAATCTGATAATTCGAGGCAAAAGCAATTAACGTAACAGTGCGATCCAAAACTTTTTTTCCAAAGACACTGCCTCAAGTACGGGTCAAGCAAGAAAAACATCAGCGTTGACTTTGACATAATTTTCTGCCTTTCCACTTATTTTTTTTTCTATACCGAAAAAACGCATTCATACTTCGACTTGCAGCTGCATTAGTCTTGCAAAAAAAAAAAAAATCCCTGCTGAGAAATGCATATAATAGGAAAAACAGATCGGCTGGACAGCAGTGTAATTAATGCCAGAAAGGGCTGAGGCCGGTTTCATAGTTTGTCTTTTGAGGATATCAAGACGAGTCCTGGTGAAAAATGACGCATGCTTTAACATTTCAGAAAGCTGGCAACTAGCAGCACTCCCCCCTCCGCCCCTCCTTTTTTTTTTAACTTTATGCCTCTGAACAAAGGGGTCGGCAGAACTAGCTAGGTTGTAATGAGTTCTGTGTCCCTAGCACATTAAGTGCATCATGGAAACATATTGTATCGAAATAGTTTGGAAGAGAATACTGGGGATGAAAGAGAAAGGGTGCTTTGATCAGCTCCCTGGGGTCCTGAGTGCGCGCAGACCGACTTGCAAGGACTTATTCAGCTCCAGCGAGACACACTTACAACGCCATTCAAAGAAATTTGCATATCTGTAATTTATCACATTTGTCCCCAACATTTTTGCAAGGTAAATAAAAGTTGGCTGAATAAAAAATATCAATCATCACAGAGCGAGAGAGAGAGGGAGAAGGGCGAAGCGTTTGTTTAACCAGACTCCATTTGGAAAAACTTTTGCTGAAACGCGGGATAAAACCCACCCCGGAGCTTTTCGCAGAGTTTATTTCAAGCCGGGGACCGCACGTGT
>NW_009723009.1:0-1381 GCF_000703405.1 Apaloderma vittatum
CCCCTCCAGCCAGGGGATGGGAATGTGGAAGCAATTGCACTTGGCAAGGCAGCAACAGTGAGTCAAAAACAGTTGTTTGGCTTGTCAGCCACCCAGGCCCTGCAGCACTCTTGTTTTCCTTCGCCTGCCTTAACCCCTTCCAGCCCCGGCCCCTCTCCCCAGCAGGACCCACAGCCTCCAGCCCCACCGTGCAGAGGGGTTGGGTGCCAGGGAAAAGCCTAATCCCACCACCCAGCTGCCCTGCTCCTAAAAATGAGACGATGGGCAATTCCTTGGCGTGAAAACCCACAGGGAGAGGGTGCAACAGCCACGCACCGAACCTGCCGCGGTGCCAAGAGGTGCGTGGGGCTGGCACGGAGTAAAAGGGACATCCCCAGGGCACCAAGGAGCAGGACTCCTGGAGCATCCCAGGAGATGCAGAGAGGTGCTGATCTCCAGAACAGAGAGCATCCAAGATGCCCCGTGGCAGGACGAGGGGACGTGACCCCCAGCGCAGAGTCAGCCCGGTGGTGGGGAGCTATTTAAAGCTCGTCCTCCTCCGTTCTGTTTACAACAGTTTAGCACATCCCAGGCTGCTTCCCATCGGCTCCCCCCGCCCCTTCCCTGCCAGCCATACATTGACGAGGCCAGAAACACGGCCACAGCCACCACGTACTGCATCAAGGTCTCTCCTCCATTCCCAGATCACCCCTCACACCCCAAGACCAAGGACTCAAAAATACCCCCCCACACACACCCCATCCAGCAGCATCAACGCTGGTGAGATCCCATCTCCATTCACCGATTTGGGGAAGGGTGAGGGGGCACCAGGATGCACCCACTCCCTTCCCACCACAGAGGGATGGCCACATGGGTCAGGGCATCCCCTCTGGACACACAGCCAGGACGCCCAGCGCCTCACTCCTCCCGCAGCACCGCACCCCAAGTCAGACCCAGAGAAGAATGAGATGAGGAGGGAGTGGGGGGCCCTCCCTGTCCCCCCACGATACAAGAGAGACAGGGCAAGAGGATGGATGGGGAAGAGTTAAACCCGAACAAGAGGGAGGAAAAGCGGAGGGCAAGTGTTTGAGGAGCTGGGGAGAGACAAAGCAAGATGCTAGAGCCAAGAGATGAAGGCGAGGATGCGATAAGAGGGGGAGCCAGGGTGTGTGCGCTGGAGCGAGGGAGAGGGGAGGAGGAGGAGGAGAGGTGGGTGATGACCAAAGTCATTGAACATTTTTTGGCACGCCTACCCCCGAGTATCCTGGCCGTTGGCCCAGCTCGGAGCTGAACTTAAACAAACTCCTGTTGCAGCCATCTGCTTGATTTTAAAATAAATCAAACAATCTGTTGAGCCGTGGGTGATCAAATTTCCATCTGTGCGGACGCCTGCTCGCCTCCT
>NW_009723010.1:0-10945 GCF_000703405.1 Apaloderma vittatum
AATGTGAATATTTTCATTTGAGTTACAAATATCAATGATTTCCATTTCCATTGCTACTTCAATTGATTTGTATTCAGAAAACCACATCCCTGACAATGTGTAAAACATCTGCTTTAAGAAATTGAGTGTCAATAACTGAACTGCATAGAGAGACCTCTGGAGCTGTAAAGAGGAAGACTAGATCGTCTCCATCATGGAGAGTGATTTGTAAGTCATCCACAAGATGGGTCTAATCACATTATTCATTAATTCAGTCTACAATAGGCAAAGAAGTGACCTAAAATGATCAGCAAACACAGAAAAAATATGTTGGGTTTCTCAAGGAAACATGATAATGACTTCAGCTGGCTCTCATTATATGCAGGTATTTCAGGAAGCCTCTTTTTTAGAATCATAGACTCATATGATTTTTCTTACTTTCTTATTTTTTTCTCTCATTTTCTTTAGTTCTTCCCAAATTACTGCTTGCTCTATGTACACGGCATTTTACACTAAGCCACGTGGAACCCACTGGTGGAATAACTGGGTGTGACTTCACCTCTCACTCATTTACTGAGGCTAGAAAACCTATGCAATAAAAACTGAAGTGAAACAATAGGGTAACTTGTCAGTGGTAAATAATATGTGCCTATCCTCTCTCAAGTGTATCTTTACTAATGCCCTTTACTGAATATTACCAACTTTGTTTAGCATGCAACACAGGCCTTCTGCTGATAATAGGTAACATCTGCTTTAGATCAAAAGGGTAGGGAACAAGTACTTCTTGCAGGCAGACTGCTTGTCCTGGTTGCCTGTAGCAAATTTTAAGTGGAGCTGGTGTATAGCAAAAATCACAGCCGCCAAGATGTAATTTCAGCCACATACCACTCATCTGGATATTGATATGCAGCACCTCATTTTGGTTTTGAATTTGTTACAGTAATGATTTTCTAAGCACCTCCTGAGTCCGAGTAACTTTAGCGTGTCTATCTGACGCACACATAATGTGAAAAGTCTCTACAGTTAAATAGAGAAATGGTGTAAATACCATTTGGGCAATATGTTTGCTAGGTAAGATAAAGATCAATTACTTCCAATGCTTAAAGGTGGTGCTGCTGCACTTCTAAGCCCTTTTATGAAAATGCTTTTATCACTACTGCATGTTCTATCACCATTCACCAGGACTATTTAATTTCTTCATTTCTATACTAATCATTATTAAATAGAGCTAGATTTCCCAGGGTGGCTGCTACACAGGAAAACATTCAGCCCCAAGTATATACCACCCTTTTTTCACAGAATCATAGGATGTTAGGGGTTGGAAGGGACCTCAAAAGATCATCTAGTCCAGCCCCCCTGCCAGAGCAGGATCACCTACAGTAGGTCATACAGGAATGCATCCAGGTGGGTTTTGAATGTCTTCAGAGAAGGAGACTCCACCACCTCCCTGGGTAGCCTGTGTCAGTGCTCTGTCACCCTCACAGTGAAAAAAGTTTTTCTGATATTTTTGTGGAACCTCCTATGTTCCAGCTTGTACCCATTGCCCCTTGTCCTGTCATTGGACATCACTGAAAAGAGCCTGGCTCCGTCCTCCTGACACTCACCCTTGACATATTTATAAACATATATGAAGTCACCTCTCAGCCTCCTCTCCTCCAAGCTAAAGAGACCCAGATCCTTCAGCCATTCCTCATAAGGGAGATGTTCCACTCCCTTCATCATCTGTGTGGCTCTGTGCTGGACTCTCTCAAGCAGTTCCCTGTCTCTCTTGAGCTGAGAGGCCCAGAATTGGACACAATATTCCAGATGTGGCCTCATATATAGGCACCATGAAGGATGTATAATTAAATATGGGATTCTCAGAAACTGCCAGATTACTGATCAGACTAGGAGAAGTGAGGATGGAGAATCCTTTCCTTCCCTGTCCTAAGTGGAAGCTGGCAGGGAAGCAACTGCTTTCCATCACACCTATGAATTTAGATCTGGAGGGAGGCTTTTTCCTGTAGACTCTAAAACCATCTCCAACCTTTCTTTAATGGATGAAGAAGTTGGCCTGTTGTGCTATGAGGGCTGGTGTCCAGTGTCACAGCAGAGCAGGCAGCCAGGAGAAGGAATTGCCAGGCAAATACAGCTCAGCATGTTGAGCTCTGTGGCAGTGGGGGTGCTGACTTGCTCTGCCGAATGCCCCACAGGCATTAATGTCAGCACATGGGTGCTTGCATAGTACAGAAAGAAAATTAACCTAATTCTAGCAAACCCACGGTAAACTCGCTCAGTGTTTAAGCTTTATAACTTGCCCAAATCTGAAAAAAATTTCATGGGAAACTCATAAGGACTATTCAAAATTCATGACTCAGTGCATGAAGGCACACAAAAAAATCTAGTGAGAAGGAAACTCGGGAAAAAGTAATGCTTTTTTTCCCTCTTCTCATTTTTTTCTCTTGAAGCCCTGAAAAAAGTAGTCTCAGTTGGACACCTAGCAAGAAACTCTCAGACTAAAGAAATACAATGTGGCGATACAGTAATACACATAAACAGGATTTTGCAATGAAAAACTTTGTTATTTACATTAATAATAATTGGGGACTCTATCAGATGCATCTCCATGGAAGTTTTACAACACAATTCTAATAGAGTACAGTATGATAAAATGATTATCAGCTCATAGTTTAAGTATTAGGATACGCTTACCATAAATTAACACTTGAGAAAGAAACAGTTTTGGTTCCTTAAAGGCATTAGACTTTTTGAGACTTTTCTGCTGGCCAAGAGCTAAAGAAATTCTGTCAGGTATTTCTAAGAAACATCTGCATCCATAGTATGGAAGCAAAATTCTGAGCAATTTATATCTCTGGGCTAAATTTCAGTGAAGGAATTGTTAAGTAATCATTTCAAAAGCAATTTCCTCTAGTACAGGATGTCCATGAATTTTAATAGGTCATAAGTACACGGTAGCAAGGATTTTGTTTCATGGTATGGTTTTCCTTCTCTGAAATGAAATCATTGCCAAATGTTCTTGAATGCACATTAATACACTTAATGATTTAAATTAATTTCTAGAAGCCAGGCTTTATGAAATGGGATCACTTCAGAGAGAATTCCTTCTTTCTTTTAAAACAATACTGGTGTTATCCTATAATATTTGTTCTTGGAAAAAAAAAACCCCACAACTATTTTCTAACTTATTTCAGGCACTTTCTCAGATACTTTCTATTTGTTTTTATAAAATCCCCATCTGAGAGGTTAGTCCCCTGCACAGCTGCATCCTGGTTTTCTGGAAGTCGCCAAAGATTTGTGGTTTTGCAGGGCTGAATTAATTAACAAATGATCATTGTTACTTAGGGATTATTTTCTCCCCTGCAAAATCCAGTAGTAAAGTCTGAATTAAAAACATTAAAGAAACACTTTCAGTGCAGGTTTTTGGACTTGTCAAGGCTATGACTTCCCAAAGCTATGGACCAAGAGAAGCCTCTCAATTATGGTTTTCAGAACATGCACGCGCACCACAGATTTGTCTGACATCCTGCAAATGTTTGTTGACAACGCCAAATGAGTTCATTTTACTTTCTCTCACTCTCACATACACACCTATAATATTTGGCTGCTTGTGTGTATGCCACCAAACTCCTCTATCCTCCCTGTCGCTTCTGTCATTCTCTGAATTTGTCAGTCGGTTCTGGGAAGATGCTCAGCATCCCATACAGTGTCACAGCTCCTGCCACCCCACAGGCATGGAGAGCATTTGCTGGATTCCTGTTTTGCAAGGAAATGCCTCTGTGTAAACAGCCCCAAATTTGCCATATAACGTGGCAACCTCACATTTAATAATTTTTTTTGCTCCTCATCACACTAAACCTTGTTACACTGTTGCCCTGGTTTCATGCCTCTGATGGAAATCTCTACCTCAGCTGAGCTTATTCACACACAGTTTCTTTCCTTTTTCCTATCCAAATTTCATTTTGTTTTGTTCTTCCCATGTTTTTCAAGAATAATTATTATTTATCTGCCCATGGTACTGTAAGGCCACAGAAGAAATCACCCAGGGCCCCCTCGGTGTTACACTCAAGTGTTTGAAATTAAGGCAATTTGAAGGAATATGTGCAGTAATATCAGTGCTGTAATCTGTGAATACACAAGGTACAGAGAAACCATCACCTCTATCCTCCAAAGCATCTGGCAGAGCCTGAAATCAATCAGAACCGTTGAAAGTCTGGGCAGAGTGAAGCTGTGCATGGTGTAGTCAGAAAACTGAACCCTAGTCCACTCCATTAACCCCAAAGCCATCCTTTCCCTTAACGTCTTCTCATCAGTTCTTTGTCTCCACTGTGCTCACCTTGTCCCAGTTTAGCTAACCCCAGGATTTCTTTTAATACTCTGTTTACTCCTTCATCCACATCATTAAATAAGTTGTTAAATATGCCTGCATGTAATAGCAGTCTCAGCAGTAAGCCACCAAGCAGCAACTTGATACATTAATGTTTATCATTACCCTTTGTTTGTAATTCAGGGTGCTTTCATCCCAATCAAAGTACCTATCAAGACAATTATGAGAGTCATATTTCATGACTCTAGTGCACTACTAAAATATAATTATATTGGTGTAAATTGTCAGACCTATCAACAGAATTAGGCATGCTACTTCTGTAGATGATCTGCTGCTGTTACCTCCTCCGCTTTTCTTCTCCATAATTTGCCTGTTTGAGGCAGAGATGAGTCCTAGGACCAACAGGGGAGCTCAGGCAACGCCTGCACAGTGCCATGAGATACTGGAGAAGATACAGCTGAGAGAGTTACAAACAGCTGTGTTGGAAAGTCTACAGTACTCGGTGGTTCCTGCTTTGCTTTCACAGATCTGACGGACATACCCCCCTCAGCATTTTGTCTGTTGCATGGTGAGGGATGGGAGTTTATTCCCATCCAAATGTAATTGCCAGGATCATTCCTTCCTTCCAAAGAAACCAAACTACATTTAATTTTCTCTTCTTGTTCACACACATCTTGGAGTATGACACGTTCCTATGTGGACTGCCCTAGGTGAACCTGCTCTGGCAGGGGGGTTGGACTAGATGATCTTACAAGGTCCCTTCCAACCCCTGACATTCTGTGATTCTATGAGCTGCCTTGCTAAGGAGTTTCTTGCTCCCTGAGTTCACCTCCACCAACTAACAGACAGGCCCTGTAAGAGACCTTCCCTTGTAGCAGGATAGCTGGAGTCACAGTGTCTGCTTCATTGCTTTTCATGTACTTCTTCCTGGTTCAGACCTTGAACAACTGTTGGAAGTCCCCTAACAAACTGTGCCTTTTCTGCCTTGTCTCGCTAGCAGACAGTCTTTGGCCAGGAAGCTCATCCAGCTTGGGGAGCATCACTGAAGCTGCTCAGGACTGATGGCTTCTCCCAGTCACCATCTCAGCTATCTCAGGCTCTGCAGGAACTGTCAATGTGGCTGCTCCCAATTAAACCCTTCATTTGCTGCATAAATACGACAGTCCCCATATGACCCGAATCCGCTGGGTTTTTTATGTTTATACTTTCTGGGAGTTCATGTCTGGTTTGGCAGTTAACAGGTCTTTTTTTAGATCTCTTGTTTTCTAAATACTCTTCTTTCTCATTACAGACGTAACCTTTTTAGAGTCAGGTAAAGCTCTCTTGTGCAAATTTAGTCCTCTCACCAATTTCTGGATATTTTCCTTTCTGGTAGCCTTTTTCAGGCAGGAAGTGGGCTTCATTAAAGTGTGTTATATTTTCCATTGTCTTTTGATCCCTTTCAACTACATTTTTACTGGCTTTGCTATTTACACCTTTTCCTTAAGAGCCGCAGCCAATTCTCTCTTTTTGTTTTGTTCTGTTGTCTGTCTGAAAACATTAATCTCAGTTCTCTCAGTGCAGCTCATTAGTTTAGACCTGAAGAGGAGGATGGTAAGGAAGAAGTAAACCAGAAAGCATTCCTGAGATCTCAACCTTAAGCATGAAATTAAACACTTCTTAAAGGGAGCAGTGCCTTCTGGTTTGTATCCCTTAGCAGTGCTACAGGTAATGCTACTCTTGAGCACTGAAAGCACTTAATTTTCGCCCTAGTGGCATGCAGCATCTGAACATACCAGTATCAGAGCATAATACACACCTCAGCTTTTATTCAGAGGAAATATTTGCTGCAATTCCTATTAAGTAGCTGAAAAAGTGTGAAAATCATGCAGGAGCTTTGTCTTCTGCAGAATCACAAACTCAACTAATCTCATCATTTGCAAGGTGCTAGACTCATTTGCTACAGTAAATTCTGTCCTACCTAAATTGACACAAAATAAATACTTCGAGGTATTTAGTCCTCTCACAAGCATTTGTCATACCACAAGATGCCATGCCCTGTGAGGTAGCTGAGTACAGCAATATTGTACTTTACTTTCCTCTGTTTTAAATGTGAAGATTCTGACAGAAGACTATTTTAAATTAGGGAGTGGCTGAATCTCCCCAAAGGAAAAGTTAACAGGGCATTAGATACTGCATTTCAAGCTTGACTGAATTATTCAGGAAAACAAGAAACAAACAAATAAATAAATAGAAAGCAAGCTTTAGTTTTATTGTAAAAGACTCAAAGTTGTGTTTGCAAATATGCGGTACATCCTTTCTTAGTCTCAGTAGCCAACTAAACTGTCTTCTGTGATGACTTGCAAAGCTAATTCTTGAGAGAAATAGGTATTTTTTAACTGAAGCTAATTCTATGAAATAGTAATAAAAGTAAGATCTTTTTGAAAGGGTTTGAAATATTTCACACTCCAGCTTGGGTCTCAGTGTGGATCTGAGGTGCCAATATATTTACAGAAATGGAAAAGAATTGTGGGAAGGTCATCGAACTTAGAGAAATGTTGGGTATATAGCATGAACTGAAAGCTTTTGCCAAAGCATTATTTTTGCAATCTCCTTTTCCCTGCTCATCCATTTCAGAAGGCAACAGCAGTCAGGCTGTCCAGCCATCATTTACAATCTGCTGAGTCACCATGTTAGGCAGCATCATGGTTAGATCCACCATGACCTTGACACCTTTGCAATGTGTTTCAACCGAGACATCCTCACCTCTGTGTTTTGTTCATCAGCACCTCTAAAACGGAATTCTGGACTTGTTTTATTGTACTTGTAGCCCAAAATTAAATTGCAACAGTGCACAGAATGATCCTTGTCCCAAAGTATGCTCAATATAAATGCAAGAGGGGAAGAAAAATCAGCTGGTTTTCTCCTTTTCAGATGACTAAGTCTTTCAAGTGGGATGTCAAATACTTTTTCCAAAATCATGTTAGAGATGTATGGCAAATCTGGGAATTGAGGCTCAGTATCTTGAGCCATCAGCCAAGGTCCTGCTTAGAAGTCCTTCTCCTTCTCTGAACGTTCACTTAGAAAGTAGACATGCTTTGTGTCTCTCAGCCTTCTGTCTAACACAGCAAACAAAAGCTACATACACTCAGTGCTAAGTGGGCATCTCTTTTGTGCATCAGCTGATAAAACGTGACACAACTTTATAGTGTCAAGCTGTGCATCTGTGCTATCAAAATGACTGTGAAATATTTCATTATTTCATTAATGTTTCATTATCATATTTGGTTGGTTGGGGTTTTTTTGTGTTACTGACTGCTAGTTAATCCAATAGATGGCATCTCCTACTGAAGGTAAGACATAGAGGTAGATCTATTCCTCTAAACACAAACACTCCTGCATATGGTGAGCCAAGTAACTCTCCAGGCTTCGTCAATGGTATTGACCAGATTTTGATCAGCTAGAATGGGTCTCAAGGCACTGAAATGGTTTTTATGTACTTACATGTAGGTTCTTTACCTGAAAGCTAAATCCCACCTTAGTTGTCTACAATGTAGATATCCACTCCTGAGATAGCTACTGCTGACTCCCTGGACAATTAACGGAAAGAGGTTTATCGCAATAAAACTTTCCAAGATCCAAAGGACCTGACTTGTTTCAGATACCTGTTTTTCTGATGTGGTGTTTCATGATTTAGAAACGATTTTTGGCAGCCGAGGGAGTCTAAACAGACCAGCTCAGGTGTTGCCACTTCAGAGGTTTACCCTGGGACAGATGATTTCCACTCACCTCTGCTCTCTCAAGGCCTTGCTCGCAAAGCTATCACAGACAAGCTGTGAGGCATTGGTTTTGCATCTCCTGTTTCTGCACACATCAGGCCCCACCAAACAGGGATCAAAGACGTATCTTTTTGCACAACAGCTGAAAACACTAATGTAGACAAAGTTTTCGGTTTGTTTTTTTTTAAACTCCTTCACTCTACAGCTTTCTTAGTGTCTGACGGAGCAAGTTTCATTCACTTCATACAAACTGGAAATTAGCCACTAGACACTTAAAAATAACAAACCTCTTCATTAAGGCAGTGTTGTCCAATGGAAAGATTCCTCTTGTGTTACCAGAGCAAGGGAAAACTGTTCAGTTCTCATAATTTAAACCAAGCAAGGATTGAAGCATTTTATTGATTGGTTAACAACACATAACTCACATAACTTCAGCCTATATGGCCTGATATTGATCACTTGGGATCAATATCAATACTACAACAGACAAACCACATCTCCTGCAGATGAAGGTCCCTCCACAAGCCCCTCTACACAAACCATGGGTGTGGGTCCTAACTTGTACCCCATATTATCATACCACCCACTGAGCACAGGCTCCATGGGGTGTCCCATGAGGATGATGCTCTGATGTAGGCAGAAGTTTCAATGCTGACAGGGCAGCTTCTAGTAGTGTCAAACCAGGTTTGACTATTGCTGGTTACCCTCCAAGGTGTCTCCCCTCACTAGCAATTTTCACACTTCTCTCATAGTTCTTTTCAGGATGAATCCCCCTTTGTTTCAAAGCTCTCTTTGAAGTTCTCTGGCTACTGTTTAATCAGCTGATGGTCTCTCCTCCCCTCTAACACCACCAGTTGGGGGCTGATGGTCACCTTCATCTTAAAATGATAAGTTAACATGGGCAAATGTCCTCCAGACAGCTTTGTATATTCAACACACACACACACACACACTTTACTTCACACTCTTGTGTTATCAGACATAGATATCCAGACCAACTGCCAAGGGTTGGCTGTGCCAGTACCTCCACAGTTTTGTTTGGTGTTTTTTTTTATTAAATGCTGTGAATAATCACCTCTTCCCTGATTATTTTATATTGTTTAATATAGTTTACAATTTAGTTTGGTATCTTCATGGATGCTCAAAACTACACACACACTCACCTGCACACTTGTTTCTTACTAAAGATAAATCAGCAGCCCTGTCACTGAGTTAAAGGTTGCATATTGTAATATGATTATACAAGGAGAAACAACTGTGGCCATGCCCAGAACACTGAGTTGCTAAACTGTTGGTAAGACACAGAGTATCACAGGTAAGATATAGAGGCCATATTATCATCCAGCTTTGTTTTGGCCTAGCAAACTGAGCAAAGAGTTTCAGGAAGAGGAGCAATCCTTTAAACACATGTATTAAACACGAAGCTAGTGCAAGCTGTCAGCCTCTACTGAAATGTCTTCATCAGAGTGAATGATCATTTACAGTAGTGGAGGGATCTGGTCCCACTTCAGAGGAAACAGCAGCTTCACCTTAATTAACTTTAGCTGGCCTTAATAAACCCGGGTCTCGTGCTTCCTATTAAGAACGTGGGACACCAGAACTAGTTCATGTCATGGGAACGTTGTACTCTGTTACCTCTTGATCCTCTGTCATCCTAAGCTTGGTTTTGAGCTCCTTCATACCACTACAGGAACTACCAGAATCTCATGGATGCTCTATGTTGTGCTGACCAATTTCCCACATGTGCCAGTTGCTCCTGTTGGCTTCACAGCTGGGGAAGCCAGCCCTGAATCGTCAAGCCACCTGAAGTTCTTTTGCAGAACTTCTTCTCACAGCAGGGATGAGCCCAATGAGAATGCACAGGTGACACTACAACATTTTGCCTGGAGCAAATACAGTGGAGCAAATACTGTTTTGTTGTGGTAATAGGCAGTTGTAGGTGGGAAGAGCAGCAGTCTGGGTGAGAAACAGCCCAACAGCAAGGAAAAAAAAGCAACTGAGAGAAAACAGCCAGCTGTTATATGCAAAATAGGAACATCAAAGCTCCAAACCAAGTTAAATTGTAGTGTTACCAAGACTGAGAACTTACTATCAAAGGGTACTAGAAGAGTTAAACAGACTTTTCTGAAGAAAGAGAATGAAGTGACTTGCCAGCAACTGCTTGCAGAAAGAGCAACAGAGACACTGGAAATATAAGTTATATGATATTTTACTTCGACAAGTGTTGGAGGAACCTAAATTTAGAAAAAGTTAATGGAGCTGGCAAGGAAGAGCCAGAATAAAGGCTCTGCCTGTTTTAATCTTATTCTCTCTGATATTTTGCTTCGACAAGTGTTGGAGGAACCTAAATTTTAGAAGAAAAAGTTAATGGAGCTGGCAAGGAAGAGCCAGAATAAAGGTTCTGCCTGTTTTAATCTTATTCTCTCTGCTTGTTATATTTCTATGAATAAATGAATTACAGGAGTCTGGGAAGCAGTTGTACTGGGTTGTATTGATATCAGAAGACTGGAGGGTGTCAGATTAGTGTGACATCTATTTCAAAAAGGACTCTGAGGGAGCTCTGAGGAACACTAGGTTTGTAATCTTGATGCCTTGTACCAATTTGGTTTGGGGTAGAGTGTATTTTCTTCATAGTAGCTGGTATGAGGCTCTGGTTTGGATTTGTGCTGGAAATAGTGTTGATAATTCAGGGATGTTTTAGTTCTTGCTGAGCAGCACTAATGCAGAGTCAAGGTCTTTTCTGCTCCTCACCTCACCCCACAAGTGAGTAAGCTGAGGGTGCACGAGGAGTTGGGAAGGGGCACAGCTGGGACAGGTGACCCCAACTAATGTCTCATCATTCCATGTCATATGACATCACACTGTCGTGGGTTAGGGCTGGGCC
>NW_009723011.1:0-236 GCF_000703405.1 Apaloderma vittatum
CACGCTCTCGGCAGCTCAGCCCAGCTCTGCCCACAGGCACACGACTCTCAGAGGGGTCCCTTGGAATTTAAAGACACGTTTCAGTCCTTCACCCAACCAAGTCCACCCAGACCGAGCCTGGCCGCCATCCCCGGCACCTCCTCGCTCTGCACAGCCCCGACACACGCGCCTGCAGTGGGTTTTCTCCCAGAGGCAGATCAGAACCAGTGTTGTGCTCTACAACCACGTATGGGCGA
>NW_009723011.1:374-872 GCF_000703405.1 Apaloderma vittatum
GAGACGGGAGCTGTTTATTCACACAGAAGCAGTCTGGCTCCCGCCCATTCGGTAGGTGTTCCTAGCAAATTTTGGTGGTGTCTCAAATTCCTTACCCAGGGCTTTAAAGCTTTTGTCTCCAGCCAAGCACGGGCTGAATTCACTCCAGCTCTTTCCAGGAGACTCTCCGGGAAATGCATGCGCGCTCCCTGATGCCAAAGGCTGCCGGCAGGGCAAGAGGAGCAACGCCCGGTCACGACGCTGGAGCACGACCCCGGCACCGGCACAGCCCCAGCGCTGAACAGATTGCACCGTGCCGGACGTCCCGAGCAACCAGAGCCAGCACACCCGACCTGGACCCAGCACAGCCCCTCGTCCCCTACACACAGAGTTTGGGCAGAACGCAGCCCACGGCAGAGCCCAGCTGGCGCACAAGGGCACGCCAAGAACCACAAAACTGACCTGGGGGATGCTTATGGGCAAGCGGCCTTCACCCAGAAACACTCGCCATCACACGGG
>NW_009723012.1:0-836 GCF_000703405.1 Apaloderma vittatum
TAAAATATATAATTAAGTAAAATTCTCCAGCCTCCATTATACTATGACAGTTATTGATTTGCTTTCTTCCTTTCTTTGAAATGATACATCTGAAATAAAGCATGCTCTTCCTGGCTTCACTGTGAATTTATTTCAAATACTAAAAGAGACTTGTAATCTATTGAGTCATTTCACAAATTTTCACTATTAAAATAAATGATTTTTATTGGTACCTTGGAAAAGATTCCTAAGGAAAAAAAAATTTACTTTTTCTCTTAAATGGAGTAGAATATACCTTCCATTTACCTGTCTTAATATAGTAAAAAAAGTTACCTACAGTTCTATTCAAAACACATCTGTGCAATAACAAAGATTATTACATTAGACACCTGAATACACCTGAGGATGCTGTTCTCAAGACCTCTGGGCTAGTAAATCTATACAGTGTGCCTAGATGTCATATACTATTAGTATAAGCCTCCACAGTTGTATATTTTCCTGTTGAAATAAATAGTTTCGGTGTTTTTTGTACTCAAAAGTTAGAGCTATACTTTTGAGCTTATCAGATTTAAATTCAAAGTGCTTGCAAAGAGCTCGACAGTTTGAGAACTCTTAAGATCTACGGAATTTGCAAATACAATGTCTTGGCACACAGAATTAATCTTAATAATAATACTCCTTGCAGATACTGATTTTGATCATTTAAAAAAAAAGCCCACAACTAACTAGAGCTAGATACAGGGTAATACAAGCTTGTTAAATATTTGACCCACAGCACGCACACTACCAAAGTAAACAGTATGAGAGACATAACTCTACAAAAGATATTCCAACCAGTGCTACGAGCCAAGTGATCG
>NW_009723013.1:0-606 GCF_000703405.1 Apaloderma vittatum
AAATAAAATAAAATAAAATAAAATAAAAAGAGAAAATAAGAGAAAATAAAATAAAACAGAATCCAGACCAAGCTTTGCACCCAGACTGCTAATGGCACAATGCTATCACAATCTTGACCCAAACTCAATTTACACTGGCTGCAGTTGGATTGTATGTGTACATAAGGACTTTTATGAAGGCACAGAGTCACGGAAGGCCCCCTTGTGCAAATTGTTTTTCTGTACTCCTCCAGCAGAATGGAAAACAATATCAAGTGCCTTCCACTGTGCCCACAGAGAAAAGATGTACAGCCAGGCTGACCATAAGCTTTCTGTCCTGTTTCCAGACCACTCCTTTTCTGCGGATACCCATGACAAATAGCAGCAGCTTAACAGCAACAGTTTCCACACTGTCACAGTGTTTTTCCAAGAAGACTGCTCTGAGCAGAACTGCTGGAGGATGTAAGGCACTCCAAGAAATTTTTTCAAAGTCTTTCCATGTGATTCTCAGCAAGAAATCTATAGAGTTCAACAGTATCTTATGGGCTAGCACCATTCTTCTTTGAAATGAGCTAATCCTAAATCATTGATTTAAGCAGTGCTAAAACAGAGAAATTGTAGCCAGTA
>NW_009723013.1:639-872 GCF_000703405.1 Apaloderma vittatum
CTGTTTTCAGGAGCTCTAGGAGAACACAAAGAAATGGTGGTCTCCAAAATCCTTACCTATCTTCAAAACAGAATGAAAATGAGGCCCTTTATATAAAAACCTTTGACCAGTTGGTCAGGTCTTGAAGCTATTATTTTTGGCCATCTCCTTATCAGCTTGCAAACTGCCCTTCCAATTTGTGTTTGCTATTTCTCTACTCTACTCTATTTTATTTTATTTTATTTTATTTTATT
>NW_009723014.1:0-1875 GCF_000703405.1 Apaloderma vittatum
CCCCCCTTCAAACGCAGACAATTTTGATGAGTGGGTTTTTGTCCGGATGGTTTGTAATGGTGCCTGTTTTGGGGTGTCCCGGGGGGTCCGGGAAGCTTTAATTCGCTCACAAAGGCTCATTTGCAGGTCAATGCCATGGCACACTCGCCTCTCCCCTTTGCCTAAATCTCCTTTTGTTCCCCATCGCCTGCTCCTCATGCCAGATGGCCGCGGAAAATGCTAATTTTCTCTTCCCCCCCTTTTTTTTTTCTTCTTTTTTTTTTTTTTTTTTTTTCCTTTTTTTTTTTTTTTTGCATTTAATTGCGGCCTTTTGCAGATGGGGGCTGTGGAGTGTGTGCTTCATTCAAATGAGGTTTGCTTTTTGGTTTCCAGGCACGTTTCTAAAAGTCCGATCTGAGTCAGGCAGGGATTAGTTTGACAGGGAAGTGATCAGATTAAAATCCGTGCATGAGCTCAGCCTCCTTGCTCCCTCCATTTAAAGCTCTCCTCCTTCCCTACCTTGCCCATCGCTTTCCTCCCAGGAAAAAAAGGCAAATCCTTCTCTCTCTGGCGCTGGTGCAGGCAATTTTGGGTGGCAAGTAGAGTGGATTTTGCCTGAATCTAGGCAGGATTCCAGGGAAAATTCATCTTATTTGGGGAAAATTCATCTTCTTGCGGCAATGGGAAAATCGTCTTCCCACTAGATGGGTGATAAAGCTGGTTTTGGCATGAAAATGAGTGTTTTCTCTCTTTTTAAAACATCCTTTCCAAAAGGCCAGTGTTGGTGTTGATGGAAAGGGGGGAGCAGGTGCCACCATAGACCTGCGTGTCTGAGGGTGAGGATGGGGACCAGACTGTGCAAAAACCCCCCAGGAGGGACCCAGCCACCTTGGAATGTGTGGTGCAGAGGGGAAGGCCACTAAAATACATTGGGAAGAGGTGCTGAGAGGTGTGCCCTCCTTCTTGGGGGTCTCCAGGGTCTCACTCAGTTTTAGCCGGATAAGCTCGTCCCTGAATGGAGCCTTTGAAATGCCTTAAAAGCAGTCACACTTAAATGCTTGCTCTCAGTAAGGAAAGAAGTACCAAAAGAGCAAAAATGAGGGGGTTTTTCCCCATCTTCCTTTTCCCTCAGTTGTATTGCTAAGACACTTCTGCCTTTTGGGCGGCACTGGGTCTGGAAGTGTGCTCTACAGCAGATCCCTCAGGAGAGGGACCCAAGGGACCCTAGGAGAGGCTCAAGGATCTGCCCCAGTTGCCAATGGGGCCAGATGTTTTTCAGCTGAACAGAGCCTGCGGGCCCTGGGGTGTGCACAGGCAGAGCTGTGGAAGGGGTGCTAGGGAAATCGGAGGTGGTGCCTTTACGAGCAGTAGTAAGTAGCTTGGCTGGGGAGAGTTGAAATCTGGTTTTACAGAGGTACACAGGCCTCTTAAAAATTGCTGTTCCCACAGAATCACAGAATGATTCGCGTTAGAAGGGACCTTCAAAGGTCAACCTAGTTCAATGGTCCTGCAGTGAGCAGGGACATGTTCAACTACGTCAGGTTGCTCAGGACCTTCGATGATTCCAGGGATGGGGCTTCCAGCAGCGCTCTGGGCAACTCGTGCCAGTGTTTCACCACCCTCATTGTAAAAAATTTGTAAAATTTCTCCCCGTGATGGAGGACAAGTGGGAAAAATACATTAAGGTCAGAAAAGCCTTTAAGGCTATTTTAACAGCATAGAGAGACAAACTTATCAGACACCTTATCATTGGCACATCTGCCCTTTTTATTCCCCACTTGTACGGTTTGTTCTGTTAGATGTTTCCTTGATGACTTTGGAGCGTATTAGCCAACTGCTTCAGCTGAGCTCTCCTCAGTTTTCTGGCTTAATTAAAGGCAGCCTAGAGAGGCTGGG
>NW_009723014.1:1895-8409 GCF_000703405.1 Apaloderma vittatum
ACTGGCACCCACACCCGCCTCTGCAGCCCGGGGAGCTCCGGAGCAACGGTTGCCTGTCAGGTAGTACCAAATGTTTGTTTACTTATAGATGGATAGATACGTTTTAAGCTTTTGGGTTTTGAACAATCCGTCTGTTGTGGGCTTTGGGAGCTTAAAGAAAAACAGCCGTTAAAAAAAAAATAAAAATAAAATAAAACCCAGACAACCCATCCTCTGTTGTAATTTGATTGTGCCCCAAGAGAGAAATTGCAGGCTTCAGCTTTGGGATTTTTGGGTGCGAAGGAATTAAGAGATGCCTTTGCCCACCAGGTAAGACTCTGAACCAGTGGGGTGTTTGCACACAGCCTAGTTTTTGCCTTTCTCGCTGCCAGTGAATTGCAGCTCCGGATTGAATCGATCCGTTTAAAAACGGACCGCTGCATTAGGCTGGATATTAGGGCTTACTAAGTCATTGCAAGCATGTGGAAACAGTCGTTCCTTTCGGGATAACTAGCAAAAATAAAAGCAAAATTACAGTAGGCAAGGATTTACCCCTAGTATCCCTTAAATCTTCAGTAATTATTTTTGCCTCTCTTTTTAAAATTGGGTTGGGGAGGGGCAAATCCCATATATTCTGGATTTTTGTTTAAGTTAGGTTTGTTTCTCTAAGAATTCAACAACATTTATTTGCTTAAAGGCTTGCCAGTAAAAAGGCCCCAGGTCTAATCCCCTTTCTGCTACACACCAATGAAACTTAGGAAACTCTTTGACTATTGACTTTTTCACGTGGAAACCGATCTGCTGAAAGTGAAAAGAAACCGTTTCTTGGGGGAGGGAGAAAAAAAAAAATCCCCTCTGTGAAACTGTTTTGAAGAAGTCGTAGTCCTTGGCCTGTGGAGTAGCAGCAGAAGCAAAGGCTTTTTGATCCTCAGATTTGTAAACTTGTAGACATAATAATGCCATTTCTCTAGTGTTAGCAGGTGTCCTGTCTGGAAGTTGCTGCCTCAGCCTCCAGCAGAGCTGGGAATTAGAAAATTGTCTGTCTTTCCTGAACCGTGAAGTGCTGCTCTTAAATAAAGGCCAGGTCAGATGTTAAAGGGACATTCTTGTCTCCTGAAGCTGAAATAATCTACAGTCACGTCGAGAAATGAAGGCATCCTCCTCCCAAAATGGTCAATCTCTTTATCTCCCATTATAGCCCACAGGGTCAAGAAAAAAAGCCTTTCCGTGCTGACATTTTGCAATATTTCTCCTCAGCCTGTAATTATCCTGGTTCTGTATAGGCAAATTTCAGGGACATATGGTAATTGGGAAAATTTTAATCTCTTTTTTTTTTTTTTTCCTTTTTTACTCCCCCTTATTGTGCTTCCTCTGACAGATCAAACACAGATCAAGCTTCAAATACAAATTCTGTATTTTCTCTCTGCTTGTTAATAGCCCTCAAAGGAAATTAGAATTATTTTTTTTTCTAAGTTTGATATGGTTAAAGAGAATTTTTTCACTGAGTCCTCAGAATCCCACAGCCAGGGACAGAACCGAAACCGACGAGTACATCTTTTAATTTGCAGCAAGGTGCCTTTGCGCACTGTGTTTTATGGGTGTTGGGTAGCAGGGATTATGATGGAAACAACCCCCAAATCTCCTGCCGGATCCCCAGCAGCAAATGCAAACTGCTGCTTTTATTTATTATTTATTCCTACGCTAGGAAGGTCGTGCCTGGCGACTGCTCGGAGGAGCACCCGGCTCAGGGGCGGTGCTGATGGGGAGAAGGGGTTTGGGGGGAAGGGGTTCCCCCTCCTGCCCTGGGGGCTGAGAGGCAACGTGAAATTTGGCAGCTGGGTGGACTTTGCATCAGGCAGGTGCCTTTAATTAAACACCCCCCATGCTGCCAAACCCATGTAATGCCCAGGTGTTGTAACGGTCTCCAGGCAGAAAAGCCTGGCTGTAGCAGTTCCGAAAGGTTTGGCTTTGGCACGAAGGTGGGCTGTCCTCCTTCGGGGGGATTCGCGCCTGGGTTCCCTTTGTTTGCGGGACGAACAAACAGGTTTGGCCTAATGATGTGCAGGAGAAAATGGAGAATAAGGTGCTGGTATTCCCAGTCGTGTTTACTCGTTTGGGTGAGAGCAAAACCTTAATAAAAAGAAAATAACAAAATAAAAATAATGATGATAATCCAGACCTTTTGGGACCACCAGCAAGCGAGTGAGTTGTTGCATAGCCTCAGCAGAACTGAAGCTGTCTTTACTAGAGCAGTGTTTGAAAACAAATGAAGTCCTAGGAAAAACAGGCTTTGCTAAACCAATTACCCTACCCTTGAACGCAGGAAAACAATTTAATTTGTGCCCATTGTTTTCCAGAGTAAATTGCTGTAGACCTCAGGTCCCAGTATGTCTCAAGCGGCTTAATGTGACCCAAACAAGGACTTTCCTCAGTATTTTCCTGTAAGAACAGATGTCGTGTTGGTGGTGTATTCCTCGGGATAGGTTGTGGTTGTGGCTTTGTGTGTTTAAGGTTTTCCCACGTGTATAGCCACCAGCCTGCAAGGGGAGCTGTGCGCTCGTGTCCCTCCAATCCCGTTTCACTCAAAACTGGGCTCCATCAAAGCATCTTCCAGCTTGGGAAAAGTCTTCTCCTTCCCCCGACTTGGGAGCCAGGTGCTGGGGCGAGTTCCTAGGCTTGCTGTGATGGCAAGGCTGCTGGAGACCGTGGTCTGGGGTGGAGGTGCTGGGCTTGCAGGAGTTCAGGAGGTCGTTCTCTCTCCCCAGCTCCTCTAGAGTCAGCAGGGTGAGGGTGGAACTGAGGGGAGACAGGCAGGGGAAAAAAGATGTGACGAGGTGAAAAGACCAGTCAAAGCTCAGGTGGTGATTTCTGTTAATGTCGGGGCATGAAAAAAAAAATATTGAGCAGGTTTTTTAGGTTCCCATTGTAGGTTGCATCCAAGAAATACTCTGGTGTGTGTGATGCGGAGCATGAGAGAATGAGGGAAGACAGGGCCTTGGCTCTGCCCCCTTGTGTCTGTGCTCCATGATAAAATCTTTTAATTAAATGATCGCATTGAGTGCACAGAGTGAACGGTACTCGCTTAATGAGCAGTTGCTCAGTTTTGTTTTTCTCGCTGTTCAATGGACGGTGCTATGTCTTATTAACTGCGCACGGTTCAAACCCCACCCAAAGACATTATTAATTTCCCTGCCAGATTTACACAGTGCAGCTCCGGGTAGTCTCGGAGGGCTTTTCGAATATTAACAGTTTAAAATATAAACTGTGAGTGTTATGATCCATGTTTAATGATGGAGACCTAGAGATGGGAGCTAATAATTAATTCAGAGTGCCGGTCCAAGGTACCCCATAGCCGTCCTCTTCGAACACCTTGCCGAGGACTAGACAAAGACTCTGTTGCAAGCATGGGTCAGGAGGAGCCAACTGTCCTCTGAAGAATAAAAACCTGTATCCTGCTGTTGGCATTGGATCAGGCACGAAAGCATCCTGCAGACCCTTGGTTTTGTTCCTCAGCCTCTTTGGCAGGAGTTTACCCAGGGATTTCCGCCTCTGCCGCAAAGCCCAGATTTATTCTACGAGGGCAAGCGCTGCATGAAGTGAGTGGTGTGTGTCCTGGGGGAAGAAATGGGGTGTGTGCCTGTGAAAATGCACCCTGAGCAAAGGACCTGGGCTGCAATTGTACGAACAGCTCAGCACCCATGAAACTTGAGCGTTTTCTTCCCAATTCTCATTCTGTGTGTAACGCAAGTGTCGGGCGAGAGAGAGAGCATCGGGTATGGTACAGCAAATCTGGTGGGGCAGAGTGAATAGTCCTGGGGTGATGTGAAGCTGGTGACTCCTCAACAGGGCTGGAGCCTTTCAGATCCCACACTGACCTGGGCCACACAGATCAAAAAAAATAGCAGATCGTCATTAGCACCCCTCAGTAGATGAGTTGACAGGAAGGATGGGATGTTACTGGAGAGGTTTCACAAGGGTTTACTGGCATCAGAGGTGAGTTGGGGCCAGGCAGGCTCAAATGTAAATGAATATATAATTGTGAATATAAATTCTGTGGACAATATAAAGACTGTTCCTTTCTCTCTCTCCTTTCGTGCAAGTCAGCAGAGTTTGATGCCCTCTGCCCAGCATCTTCCAGCATATCCGAGCCTCAGCTGTGCTTCTGCTCTACCTGCACCCCATTACCCTCACCCTAGGGCTGCCCCCTCTGCCTCCTGTTCCCCCTCCCTGCATCCCCATCCTGTAGATTGGGACCCTGCAACACCACAGACGTGAGGCTGCACAACCACCACCTGCCACCATTTCTCCTGGAGCAGAGGCTTGGCCATACAGACTGGGGAAAGTGGCTCCAGAATTTAGCTTGTCCTATGTTTAAAAGGGATTGAGCTACTTTTTTATCTTGTAGGAGGTCCTGCTCCAGGGCTTTTATGTTCTGTACAACTCATCTAACTGTTTAGCATCTTTCTTTCTCCTTCTTCCACCCAAAATCTGTCCCAACAAAAGTTCCTTGGAAATAGATGGCTTAAAATCCCCCTTGGTTTAAAAAACGAACAAGCAAATAAAACCATGAAGTTCTTTTCATTTTGGATTTCACCACTGACACCAAAAGAGATTGTGTGGTCTTTAGTACTAGATACCGTGTGACGGGAGAGGAGGTGCTTGATTCTCCTCTGTCGAGTGCTCTGTGAGTCAGAATATAATGCCATCCTTTCATCTTACAAAAAAACCTTTTGGTTTGTGTTTTGGCCTGCTTTGTTCCAAAAACCCTTGTCAAGAAGAACATTTCTGAGAGGGTACAGGCTAGTGGAGGGGAAGGCATTGGAAAACCAGCGTGAGCTTGTTCTGCAGCAAAAGATGACAAGATGTCTACAAAAAAAACCCCAACTCCCTGAGTAATTGTTTTATACTCCCTGATTAGTTATTTAATGTATATAAATGTGCGTGTTTGTACATAAGCAGGGGGCCGGTTAGCTCAGTGGTTTGAGCCCAGTGCTGGCAACAAGGATCAACACCGAGGTCGCGGGTTCGATTCCCGCTCGGTCCCCATGTGTTGCCAGGTCTAGTCGAGAGGTGGCATCCCTGCCCAAAACAGGGAGGTTGGACTAGATGATCTCTAAGGTCCCTTCCAGCCTAGGCCATTCTATGAACTTCTATGAACTTCTATGAACTAAGTGCTCGTTCTCTTCAGATCTGTTTCTCTCCTTGAATGTGGTCAATTGAATTTCCATCTCCGCATGAATCCTTTGCAGAGATCACCCCGTGTAGCTGTCCCACCAAGCAAATGCAACTCATTGCAAGTGAATTGGGCATTTACTGAATTTATTTTATTTCAAAGTGTAAGAAATTATTCTTTAAAAATGATGGAGTTTTTCCCCATCCTGTTACCCACGCCTCCTGCTCATTAGCGACAAATATTTGCTCAAGAAGTGGAAAGCAGCTTTTTGTTTATTTTAAGTGATAATAGAACAAGTTTTGGCCTGGAAAGAAAAGTTGCGGCTAGGAAAGAGAATGATTCCCAGTGTCAACCATATGTTGCATTCATCTAACTGAAGTGGCTTAATTACTGGTAGATGTTGCTGTGCTCATAAAGATTGCACTAACCTTTTTGCCAAGATTGTTTGCTGATAATTGCATTTCCTGAGGGGGGAAAAAAAAAGAAAAAATCAGAAAGGCTTTCTCCCGCCAAGCATCCCTTCATCTCCCTGCAGTGCCCTTTCCCTTTAGGTACCCTCCCCGAGAGAGATGCTCAGATGAAATAAATCCCTAAAGATCCAGTGACATTAAGGCTCCCATCTCGGTCTCTTTCAGGGCAGGGGAGGACCTGCAGCAGCCGTCCCCAGAATGCAAGGCTCTGCTTCTCGGGAGAGGGAACGGTGTTGATACGGGGTAGATTATTCCTGTGCTTGCATAGCTGGCTTCAGCCTGGGGTTAAGGCGGCTAGAGTAACGACCTGAGTTTTTGTAGCTGTAATGAGGGGCAAGGTCGGTCCTTCAAGACCCCCGATATTTTGAATCTTTCCAAAACTATTCCTGTCCTCAAATCCAAAGTGGAATCTGGGTTTTAGCACTAAGGGGTAAGTGGGTTGGTGGTAACAACCGGCAGCCTCCCTCCGCTTCTGCCTATGCATTCTCATGATAAAGGGCACTTTAAAGCCCCTCTGACAATGAATGAGTCCTAGTTAAATATTTCAAGAACTTCTTTACATGGTTTCCTGTGATGCATGTACTGTTGAGACATCTGTCTTCCGTACTAATAAAGTAGTCTAGATTTAAAATGAACTTCATTGGATTGCTTTGAAACTATAGGCACATATGGTTCATAATTAGCTGGATATCTCTTATAGTTAAATGATTTTTTTTCTCTCTCTCCCTCTCTCTCTGTCGCCCATTGGCATCAATAATAGAAGCAAACAAAGTTCCAATTGTTCCCTGTTGCGGGACATTATGTGCCTGAATAAATGGATGTTGGCTGTGTCTACATGGATTTGCCATATGGCTACAAAGGCCGAAAGAATAGGGGCAGTGTGCTTTGTGCC
>NW_009723015.1:0-1107 GCF_000703405.1 Apaloderma vittatum
TCGTGGATGCGACTGCAAGCATTGGGGTGAAAAACTAGTCCGTACCCAGAACTTCTTCCTTGACCTCTGCTCAGACCTCGGCCCCTTCTCCCCGTGCTCTGGGGCGAGCAGGTTATCGGGATGAAAGTCCTCCCTCTGAACGCCAGAGCGGCCTTTCTGCCCTGGAAATAGAAAAGCAATTTGGAGACGATTAGTTCCAGGCTCCTGGGAGGCAGCAGAGAGCGATTTTAGCCAGAAGAGCTGCTGTGGGCTCACAGACCCCAGCCTGATGCGGCACGTGTCGGTGCCGAATTCTGCGTCGACGTCACTTCTCGGTTGTAGCTTCGCGCGGAGAAGGGATGAAACCTGTGGAAGAAGCCCTCGAATGTTACCCAGAGAGTAGAGCTGCGGGCTGCAACCCACAGTGGGGTCGAGCTTGGCTGCTCCTTCCCCTTGGCCTCAGAGGAGATATTTGGTGGTAGCTTCACCTATTTATAGCCCTGCCCAGGGTGCCGCAGCCCAGCTCACTGGAAAAAAAGAAACAGGGTTTGTTGTACGGCTCGTCAGAAGCTGGAAGCGGACATTTTAAAGATAATAAAAATGGACAAAAATAAGAAAAAAGCACTGCCCAGAGCATCTGGGCTTAGAACCACAGAGTCATTCAGGTTGGAAAAGCCCCCTGGGATCACCGAGTCCAACCACTGACCCTGCTCTACAAAGCTCACCCCTAACCCATCTCCCCCAACGCCACGTCTCAGCCGTTTGTGGCTCCCCGTGGAGCTCTGGGTATCACGGATCGTCAGCTCGGAGGAGGAGGAGGAGGAGGAGGAGGAGGTCGTTGTTCCTGGCGTGACGAGGCCGCAGCTCCTTGCCCGGTGTCGCTGGAGCTGCTTGGGCAGAGCAGGGTCTCCGGGGAGATCTCCTGGTGGCCTCTGACAACTTCAAGGGGGCTGATAAGAGAGATGGGAACAGACTTTTGAGCAGGCCCTGTAGCGACAGGGCAAGGGGAGACAGTTTTAAACTGAAAGAGGGGAGATTCAGGCTAGATACAAGGACTATTTTTTTACGATGGAGGCGGTGAGACACCGGCACAGATTACCCAGAGAAGTTGTAGAAGCCCCATCCCTG
>NW_009723016.1:0-273 GCF_000703405.1 Apaloderma vittatum
ATCCCCATCTTCATCCCCATCCCATCTCCATCCCCATCCTCATCCCCATCCCATCTCCAGCCTCATCACCATCAACGTTCCATCTCCACCCCCATCCTCATCTCCATTCCAGCCCATCCCTACCCCCATCCTGTTGCCACCTCATCTCCACCCCACCCTTGTCCCCATTCCCACCACCCACCTGTTGAGGCCCCGCACCATGTAGGACTGGAGGTCAACGGAGCTGCGGGAGCAGAGACCGGGTGACCACAGGGACCCGCGGTGGGGAGAGAC
>NW_009723016.1:361-628 GCF_000703405.1 Apaloderma vittatum
GAAGATATGGAGATATCATGAAGACATGGAGGTGCTATAAAGATCTGGAAGTACCATGAAGATGTGGAGGTACCATGAAGACATGGAGGTACCATGAAGATGTGAAGGTACCATGAAGATGTAGAGGTACCATAAAGATGTGGAGGTACCATAAAGACGTGGAGGTACCATGAAGACGTGGAGGTACCACCACGACATTGAGGTACCATGGGGATGTGGGGGGGACACGGGGAAGTTCTTGGGGAGGTCCTCACCTGTTGAGGTCAC
>NW_009723017.1:0-275 GCF_000703405.1 Apaloderma vittatum
GAGGATGCCTCGGTACCCAGTCCACCCCCGCACCAAGTACACACAGCCGAGAGGCAGCCCTTCTAATAAGTGCCGGCACCCCAGTTTGCGGCGTCTCCCGTGCCGAACTTCCTGCCTTTGGCCAATGTTTTCTGCTTTAAATCTTTGGAGTTGAGGAGCTGCTAACGAGCAGTTCTGTGTTTGTCCGTGATTTGCACCACCACTGTGCGGACAAGGGCTCAGGGGTCAACCTGCTGCCTTACAGCTGTCAAACAGCTGTACAGGCATAAACAAGC
>NW_009723017.1:365-4373 GCF_000703405.1 Apaloderma vittatum
CATCGCGGGTTGTGGAGTGCTGACCTGCTGCCCTAGGAGCTGCACTTATAGACAGGCAGCACTTTGCTCACACGGGCACCCTCTACTTTGCCACCTCTGGTCTCACTAAAGTGTATTTCTTCCTGTGCTCTTCAGGTCAAAAGGGACTCATCCTCCTCAGCCTTTAAAGGACTCCCAGTGACTTTAATGTTAATCAAGTAGATAGCTAAATGCCTTGGTTAATAAGTCTCTGGGTGGGTGCTGAGTTGATGTACCTACATACCTGCAGAGGTGGCACACACCACAAAAACGAGCTGTAGAACCTATCTTCGCAAGTTGCTCTTTCAGTCATATCCCTCTAGCATAAATAAGATAAAATCAGTCTAAATATAATACATCTGCAAGGACAGCAAGCTTTATCTGTGATTTTTTAGGTCAGGCCAGATTGGCTCAGTCATGATCAAAAAGAAATGCAAGATTTGTGAAAGCACAGATGTAAACAGTTATTTAAAATTTAAAGCTGCTTTTAACTCTTTTTTTGACAAATTTCTCAGAAGATTTGGATAAAGAGGTGAGACTGAACATTGGAAATATGAGATACCTTGATTTCTTCAGATGTGAAAGGTTCAAAGGCATTTCAAGGAGGCTCTCTGGCAACTCTGGGGCACAAAGGCACGTTCTCTGCACATTTATGCAGAAAAAATAGGTAATCTACTCAACTGTAACAAACCTCCTCTATACACGCTGCTGAATGTACAAACCCTGGTCCTGTTATTGAAAGGGACTTATTGATTTAACTGTAACTATTGCTGAGACACAATATGCCTACTCCCCCTTGCAGTTCTTGCCTTATTTGTACCTCCAGGCTTTCTCAGATACCAAAACAATGATGCTATGTAAATAATATAAAATAAGTAACTGGTCTACTTAAAGGCACTGGATCCACAAAGGCTTATGTTTTGAAAAATGTTTATGCTTCTGGCTAATTAATCACTTTAATTCAATGGCAGTATTCAGAGTGTATGACATCACGCTTAAGCATAAGCCTTTATTAGAGCAGGACCTTGCATGGCCAGGCATGTTATATAAATGCACTAAATAACCTTTTAGTCCACTAAGAAAGAAGTTTAATGACACTGTTTCACTGCGCACACCCTGCGTGCTTTGCAACAGAAAGATAACAATAGTATACTGGCAAAAAAAAAGGCACCTTAAGTGGCTGAGAATCTTCAGATAAGTCCATGACCTGCAGTTTCTGAAGAAAACAGTACTGCAAACACAGGGCAAAATACGCTGAACTCTGGCATCAGCAAAACAGAGATTAAATGTTTGAAAAGAAAAAAGCTTCTGCTGGCAGTACAAAGGGAATGAGCTGGACAGTCATAAAAATTCAGCTTGACCAAATGCAGAAAAACATTACTGCAGTCTGGTGCAACCTATAAGAGACAAGTTTTCCAATTATCTTTTTTAATAATTAGAAGGATTCAGTAGTCACGTAATAGATTATCAGATCTTTTTAGGTGAGGCCAAGAGAGAATTGTTATCTTTCACATTGTTTGTGGCTTCACTGCGAAGTGAATAGTTGATGAAGTAGTGAACTTCATCTTCAGATTCAAGATGTTGTTCACCATCATGATGACTAGGTAATATTTTCCAAATTACTTGAACTGCATGAGTGACTCCAAAGCAAGCTTCTGCTAAAGAGACTCACCTGGAATAATTTTTCTTCCATAGAACTTAAATAAGTGCTAGGCATTCATATCAATTCACTAGGTGATGTTAATTTAATATCTCATTCCTCCCTCATGAGCAGGGCTCCTGGCCCAAACGGTGTGCGTGCATGCTCTCTCTGTGAGACCAGACTTTTAAAACTGCAGACAAAAACTCTTCCTCATGAAAGTCGCCACTGACTGAAATAAAGTTGTACACCATCAGCTTAGAGTGATAAATACTAACAAGTGAAAGCAGATGGCTCAGAGAAGGAATAGTATTTTAAAAGGGGAGAGGACAGAAGTCATCAAATAGATGCTTGTGGAAAACCAGATTGAATCAGTGATGCAAAGGACATCTCCGCAGTTACAGACCGCTGGGCATTTATCTAGATGAGAGTAGAAATCACCCAAGGCACCTCCTGACAGCCTTAAGCCAAGATGCTTGCCACCTATTTTACAGTGCAACACAGTTATGCTGATGAAATAAACTGAATAGACATAAAATTTTCTAATCTATTTACAGTTTTAAAGATCTTTCTCTCTCTCTCAGACACCCTTCACTCTCTCCTTTATACTGGCTGGTTTCTTTCTTCTCACAGAATAGGTAGGAAAACAGTGTTTCTGGATATGGTATGAAGGGTTATAGTAGTCTAGTTATTTTAACTATTCTATAGTCTCAGATATGCTTCAGTTTCATGTGATTAAGAATAGCTGTTCAAAGAGTACATGCTAGTATAATAAAGTAAACCATGAGAACAGAAAAAAAAATGGAATTTCCACTGGGAACAGTGAGAACCAAACTCTCTAGATTGGTCAGCAAAGCTGCAGCCAGCTGAAAGCTTCATCTAAGGGAATGTAGATAGAAACAAAATGGAGATATATTCATATGTCATCCTTAGCTGATGAAGTAAGCATTGCTTTGTAACACAGCGAAAAGGTCTGTATCAGGTCTGAATTATGTACTCTGTGATTTCACATGGCAAAAACAGGTAATTTTCACTGGAATGTACACTACCTGCCTTCTACAATGTTTCCCATAATGGAACAGTCTTACCAGCCATTGAAAAGAAACAGCTTTTAATATTATTTATAACTATCAGTAACTATATCTTATAGGTTATTTATTACTTGCTAGAGCCATACTGGGTGGAGACCACTGCTTTCTCCTTCTAGTCGCAGAATGTGACTAGTCAGTTGGTCAGGCCTTTTGCAGCCAGAAAACAGATTATCAGAGACCAAGAATTTGGTCAGGATTTATGGAAATAATGATGATGAATAAATAATATTTAATGACTGTCTCATTCCTTGGCACTCTTTCACTCAAATCTTGAGCTGGTCAAAGAAATGTTTAGCCCAATTAGATTGGCAGGTGGGAGTATGAAGAAAGATGGAGATCAGAACCAAATAAAGGAAAAATACAGAGCAATATCTTATTTCTTTTTTAATTTTCATGCATCATAGGAACAACAACAAAACCCAACCCCAGATAAACTTTTTTTTAGGTCAACCTTCAAAGTTTTTCTCAGGCAAAACAAAAATCAATGTTTCAGTTGTATTACTCTCTCGTTATCCTTTCTTTTAGACGTAGATCAATTTTTAAATGAAAACAGTGCTCTCTTGAAATGAAAATGAGAAATGTTTTATCTAGAAAATGTCAAGCTAACTAGGCTGATATTTTTCATTATTAAAATGTCCAAATGAATGTTTCTGCTTTTCGGTACCTTCTCCCATTTTTTTCTTCAACTAAAATCATTAATCCATGTCAGAAACAATTGGTGCCTCTGATACGTGTACTACTTTTCTCCAGGAGAAAAAGGGTGCATGCTAGAGCCCGCGGGTCAGAAGAGACCCATGGCCAGCTACTGAGGCCACCCCCAGCTCATGGCTGCTTCATTTCAGCTTCCACAACACCCACACTAACATTTTCTCTCACTATCAGACCGATAATGCCACTTCTCCTCACATGCTGAGGAGCCTGTAGCAGCTTGCACAGTTTGTGCAGATCAAACCACCTGCACTGGATCACACAGCACTGCCAGTCCTGCCAGAACAGATCTCTGCTACTTCAGCTGTGAACCTCAGAGACTTCACTTGCCTGATCTTTGTTAACTCACACAGGTGCTAAACTCCTAAAGATCCTCTCCTATTGTCCTTGCTGCCTAAATGCAGTACCTCAAACTCTTTCTATTGACTTTAGTAGGAACAGCATCATTCTGCAGCAGTAAGGGATGAACACTCTAGATCTCCATGTTGTATCATAGACTCTGCACAGCACTTGTCAATCATAGAATCATGGAATTATTGAGGCTGGAAAAGA
>NW_009723018.1:0-46997 GCF_000703405.1 Apaloderma vittatum
ACAGGCTGCCAACTGGACTGTGTCCAATTGACTGCAAGGTTGCCCAGCTCTGACATCTGCCCCTTAGCCACAAACTCAGCTATAATCACCAGTGTTCTGCAGCTCATGGCAGGAAGATAATAGGGCTGAGGTTCAAGCCTGCAGGCCTCTGGGATTTAAGTCAATAGCACCCAACTCTTCCTTCAGTCTTTTATCCAGGTTATGGAAATAAACCCATTTCTCTGAAAAACGAGTTCGGGCATGTGGATGAGAAGAGGGAGGAACAGTAGATGCTCACAGTGCTTTAATTTCTCTGATGAGGCTAGAGACTTGTTCCTAGACTCTGTCTACTCTCAACGGTGAGAAGATTTCCTCCAAAAAAAAGATTCAGAGCCCTCCCACTACCTGCCATGCTCATGGGCCACATCCACAGTATGTACTTCATCTTCCTAAAAAAGTCCTTCCCCTTCCCCTTCCCCTTCCCCTTCCCCTTCCCCTTCCCTGCATGCAGAGATGTCTCTGGTCATTTAGTGATCTGGGTTTACGCAGGACGCATGAGAGATCTCTGATCTATTAATCACTGTTACTCCTGTGCATCCTATCACCAAAGTAAATAGTGTTTCCAGGCCACCTGCGTCCTTATCAGGCTGTAAAGAAAATCATTATTTTTTGGCCACTGTGATTAAAACACCTAAATGAGCAAAGGCACACGCTTTTGCCAACCTTGCCAGTCCTGCACGGGGTAGTCCTGTTGTACTTCTATACATTCTTCATTTCTTCATTTTAGGTGCTGTCTTTAACTTACCTCCCCCTTCATCAACATAGGGCAAACAGGTCCCATTCATAACAAGTATTTCCACGCAGGGTCAGAAAGTTACCATGCTAAGATTATTTTTCAACTTGAAGTCAATTTCTGCTTTTTGTGGGAAGGGAGTGAGGAGTACAGGAGAAGAGAAGAAGCCAAAGAGACAGAGAATGATGGGCAGCTGCTAGATAAGGGAAGCAGTGAAGTGGAAATGATCTCTTCCATATCATTGCAAACAGATAAATTCAAGCACTGCACTAGGATGTCACAGGCTGTAATCATAAAAAGAATCAAAGATACATAATAGCACCATTACTGGAAAATATGAGAAAGACTTGAACGATAAGGTATCATCAAAACTCTCTCACTGAATATTTTGCCTCTATACTGTGCAAAAATAGGCAAGGAAATTGTTCTTTCTGCCCCCTATTACAGGCAAGTTATTGCCCTTGCTCCACATATCCTCTGGTTCAAAGCACAAAAAAAGGCAGTACCTGAGAAAAAACTATATGACAAATGAAGTCATAAAACACCATACCAAAAGTCCAATATCAGAAGAACATTTAGGTTTTCAAGGCTGCGAAGTCAGCTGTAGGGAAATGACTATGATATAATTGCCCTTGGAGTTTTCACACCAGTAACATTGTGTGTGTGTGTGCGTGTATGTGTGTATCCACTGCAATACAGATTTTCACGGAACCCTCATGTATTTGTTTCGTCAGGAGCTTTACCTCTTCCTTCGGAAGGATGGACACTGCAGCTGTACAATGAACAGTGTACCTGTTCTGTCTTTTTTTTTCTTGCCTTCTCAGAAAACGCATAGCCCAATATCTCATGCAGAGCCTGATGAAATGTCTGTATCAGTCATCAGGAACTTCCTAAGCAACCTTGAATATGTCCCAAGTTGTGTTGTCTATTTTTATCCTGGGAGTTTCCGTCAATCTTCCAGCACCTGAGACACCTTGAAGAGCTGCTTATGTGGCTCTGTTTTTCCCGTTTTCTACATACAGAGCTGAAGCAGAGAGGTGAAGCAACTTGCTGAGATCTGCCATTATTAAGTCAGAAAGTTTAGTGACTGAGAAAGTGTTCAGGAATTAATATTAGTGGTTTGTGTTGGCTTTTTGTTGTTGTTTTGGTTTAGTTTAGTTTGGTTTGCTTTGGCTTGTTTCAAATGGAAATGCCTGGGCAGCATTTTCTGCAGTGTAGAAAATTGTACATGTAGGTAGACATACATGTGTAGCTCTGCGTGTGTAAGTGTCTCTCTGCAACTATACATACACTACGAATTTCACCTAAATGTGGCAAGTAGCAAGAAACAGACTTTTGGAACAGAGGACAGTTAATAAACAATATAAACCACCAGCAAATGTAGGAGATTATCTGTGTTCATAATCCTCCCACATCTAGCAAAATACATTCTTGCACTGAGTGGATCTAATTTTCCACAGCAATAAAGCTTTTCTGTATTAACAGATTAGTGAATTAGGCTTTAGCTGAAAGTTATTAAAAGAACTCTGACAGGTTTACTAACTCCTGTGCTGCTTGTGGATGGACATAAATGCTGAACAAGAATCTGCATCATGAATCTTTCACTTTTGCTTCATGCCTTCCAAAATCCAGATCTATAAAGTAACTTAGGTCCCTGAATAAATGTAATCTCTCTGATGGGAGGATTTTTAACCCTCAGCAAAATTTGTGATATTCTTGGGGCCACAAGAAGCTGGAATCAGAAATGCTTGGCCAGTAGCTCCTTCCTTTCCACACAGTGATCCAGGGTTGCTTCCTGACTTTAAAGACTCCTCTGAAGGAGCATTAGAGACCTGATGGAGAAGCCAGATGGCTGGCTGGGTCCTTGCAGGATTTCCCAGTTAAGGTAAGGACAAACCGTGTCCTTGAATCTTCTCGCAGCTCAAGATCTGCAATTCCTCCCTGAAGGGATGGAGCCAAGAGGAGAAAGAGACAGGATGGCTCCCATGGACCATCTGTAGCCCAGTCCTCGAGGCAGCAGCTCCAGCAGAGCTGCCTGCCCATCCTCCCCCAGCTATGGCGATGCACGGTGTGGAGTTAGAGGTCAGCAGCTTAGACACCAGACGGGATTACAACCCCCAGGCATGGGGAAGGGAACTTCCATTTGGGCTTTCACTGCTTCGTGACTGCCCAGAGATGTGAAGCTAACTGACGTTGCAGATATCGCCTATGTCCCAGACATACCCTCAGGGCTCCACTTTTGTTTCTGTGAAATACAAGGGCAAAAGATGAATGTTTCCCCATAGGAAAAAAAAAGCTGTAATAGATAAACAGTGAGGAAATAGTTAATAGCAAAGAAACCAAGAGCTAGTGTTTTCGACATTGGAGGCTAAACAGCAGGTAAGGAGGATGCTTAACTTCTACTTTCTTGATTATAAAGAGCAGAATAAGAGGCCCACAGCCCACATAATGAAAAATAGTGTGGGTTTGGCAGTGGATAGTTATAATCTATGAAAGTTCAGCTCTCTATTCAGATCCAGAGACTTCCTGCAAGAATCAGGCCTGGAATGATGTCCCTGGATGATGCATGGCAAGTCATTCGGATGACAATCCCTTGTGTGGCATTAAAATACCGTGTGCCATGCACTGCTGTGGGTCGGGTGCATTTTCTTCATTGTGCTTCTCATCAGGGTGCTTCACAAACAAGCAGGTACTGGTAGAAGATGATCATGATGACTCATGCTGAAGTACTAAACCAATAAGCCCAGTGGGAAATGGGGATCCCTTCGTGGCTGGTGTTGATGTTCATCAGTGGAGGTGACAAGTAGTGCTGTGGGAATAGTCATTAGTGATACTCTGGCACACGTTACAGCAGTTTAACCCTTCGTGAAGGAGACTCAGTTGGACTCTCACTTTGAAATCCTGTGTTGCTGCCACACATCTCACCTTTCTGTCCCTCTCTCTGCCTCAAGGGCTGTAGAAAGGAATTTAGCCAAATGCATCTTGGAGGACTGCTGCAGATTATCAGTGAGGTAACGTCAAATCACTTTGGGATATCCCTAAGAAAAGAGCATGAGAAGTACCAACTGTTGCTATTTGGATACCTCTGAAAGCACCAAAATCTGCCTTATTTGCGCTGAACCATCCTGCCCTAACACTGAGGCCACAGTATGAAACTGTAAATCCATGCCCTTCTGTTTCTCTATTTGTTCTATTTCTTCTGTTTCTCCTTGGGTTGACCTTTGGGATGTGATGCTTAGCTGGAATTTTTCCACTGACCAGAGGAAGAGTAGCCAGGACTTCCTACCATGTCTGCTATAATGACCTGTCACACAACATGACTCATAGGGACTGTACAGCCCAAATGAATAAGAGAGGAGCTGGCTGCATTACTGTAGAGCACTGAGTTCTCTGTAGTTATGTAGTTTATAGGAAAAATTGAAACATGCTGCTTCATCCATGCCTCCTGTCTCTTCCTCGATGCAGGAATCTGCAGCTTTTATGGTCCTCCCCATTATATTCAGTAATTTGGGCTTTGCTGTATAACTATACCCTGTTCAGAGTCTCTCATTTTCTTCAAAAGAAATTTTGTCTGGTAAAAAAAGAGTCAAAGAGGGCTTGGTCAGAGAGGTTATGGATTGCAAATCCACATCCTTCTAACTGCAACCTGCCTATGATAAGGTGGAAAGTGATGCTTTTGAAAACAAGCTGCCTTCAAATTTTTTTTAGCACTTTTCAGGCTAAAAGACCTTGCACACTTTGTGAGAACTGTCAGCATCATTGCACTGAAGGTTGTGTCAGCAGCACTTGTGTTATAAAACCTCCTTTTCCCCAGGAGCCTATGGCTCAGCTGTGAAATTTCCTCCAGGCTCAAGCTTCCTTTCAAAGTGCTAGCTAGGAAGCGATTTTATTTTCATTAGTTTTGACTATTTTACAATATAAACAGGAAGGTGAATATATATAAATGATACCGGAAGGCAAAAAAAGAACGGCACATGTTTTTATTTAATTCACTTTGTTTTTCTCACGCTTGGAAAAATATGTATTTAAAATATTATGCCACAGCGGATGGTCACATGTAATGAGGTTTTGTCTTTAATCATCAAGTGGTAAAAAAAAAAGATTAAAATCTTGAAGACTAGTCCCAATTCTGATGTCATAGATCTGACTTAAAATATTTTACTTAGCTGGGACTCTCTTGGTAAATGAAATCAGAACCAGACCTATTATCTTGCAGAAAAGAGTGGCTCTCCTTTATGTAGCATATTTAACCTACAGCCCCTAATTGGTCTAATGATTAAGCAGCATATCATTTTTCAGACACCCAAGCTCTTAAAGGTAAATCTCAAAGAGACATTATTTGATTTAAAATCAGTATTAGTGATTTGATTGCTAATGACTTGCTATTAAGTTCCACAGGCACCGTACAGTACAGCCTACCCTGGTAACAAAGCATCCTATCTGAGTGTCTTGTAGAATTTTAATCATCATCATCAGTCTTATTTTCTGTCTCCTTCTCTCTCTCGTCTATATGTTAATCTGTATGTTGCTCTCTAAATGACTGGGCAAAGTCAGATCCTGTCCTAAGGAAGCAGCTGTGATTTTCCATGAGGCTGAGGAAAGATCTGTAGAGCCCAAGTCACTTTTGAACAGGGCATGGGGGCTCCTCTGAATGTTTTGCTCAGCCTGTGCGGTATCTCAGCCACGGCATGGGAAGCAGGGCGTAAAGAAGGGTGTGAAGGCAGGCCCAGTTCCTCTCTAACCCTGCATTGCTGTGCTCTGGCTCCAAGTCCCTGCAGTTGGCGTCCCCGTCTGTGCGAGTGGGCAGCCGCGTGGCCCCGTGCTGCGTCCTGTGGGATGCGTGGCAATGTCACGATTCTGCTCCACGAATGAGCCTTGCACACGCTCCCATCCACCCATCCTTTGCAGGTGTTGTTCTGTGCTACCCTCCTGAACCTCAGGAAGGATCCTTACTCAGTGATAATCTGTTTTACTAGCGCAGCATTGATGAAGCATAGTCAGTCAGTCAGTCACTCTTCTGGGTGCCCCTGAAGGATCTCAGAAATCCTGCAAAGCAAAGTATGTTCTGCTGAGTCCTGATGGTTAAAAGACAAGACAGGTAAAGCAGGACCTTTGCTGTGTCTTTTGTGAATTTCTTGTATGTCTCTTTACCCTTTGTTCTTTTCTATTGGCTTATCTCTTTCTTTCCCAGTTGCACTCACTGGTACCTTTTGCAGAGAGAGCAGATGTTTAAAGATTCATTGGTGAAACATATGTTCATTAGAAGAGCATTAATTTGCAGTGAATCACTAGATGTTGCAAATTAGGAAGTGACGAAATGCAATATAAGATCAAGAATCATGCATTCTAAAACATACTTTTTTCATTTGGACAGTTGTAGTTCAGTTTTTAATTATTGATGGTAATACTCCTTAATGTGCTAGTAAATGTGCTGTTTTATATTTAGAAAAAAATGAAGTCTTAGTAAGACATGAAGTCATTACAGCACTCAGCTGTTAATTATTGCTTGGGGATGGAGGGAAGACTGCAAATTTTGTGCAGGTTGATGAAGCATGAATCAGCTGGCTCCAGCTGCAAGGAATAGCTGAATATCTTATGTGCTACTGCAGATATACATATTCCACAGTCTTTGTTTTTGCACTGGCTTTAACACTAGCAACTGAAAACAGGCCTTAAGAGACTGCAAAAAGCTGCCAATAGCAGGGAATTACCTGATTTGATCCAGCTCCGATGAATTTAATAGCTCTGACAGAGAGTCTGCGATGTCTATGTCGGGCCACAGAAAGAGTCACTTACATTTTTTCTCGTGCTGTTTGGACGAGTAAGAAGTGTGGATTGTCTGCATTGGATACAGTCAGTTTTTGCCAGCTGGAGTGATAATGCAGCATGCAACTGTCTCCTCCACGTTTGTGTGCAGGCCTGGGGGTGTGCAGTGAGGAAACAAAGTTTGCTTCCCCTCTGCTGACTCATTCATTCCTCAGGTAGCAGACAGAAAGACTGAAGGGACGCTCAATTTGCAATGCTATCTAAAGCTACTACATAATATTTCGAGTATGCTGCTAACTTGGCCATTGGCTTAGATGAATTTTTCGTACAGCCTCTGTGATAGTATTTCTTCTACGTTACAACTTGCCACATTTTGTTTAGTTGAAAAGAGAGACCCATTGGTTAATACAGCAAATGAATATCACAAATGCCTGTAAAAATAAAAACTGTTGACTCACATTGCTGGTGTCTCTAGTCCCTTTTGTTCCATTTTAGAGGCATGAATGGGTTCTGACTTGCAAAATTGCAGAAAGCGAAACATCATAAATACCAGCAGGCAAAAAAAAGCTGTGCCTGCATAATACTCCTGGGTCTATTTTTAAAAAAATCTCAAAAAATCCTATTAGATTTACTCAGCAATTGCAGATGGGAGAGAATGCAAGTCCTGGTTGCAATTTCTTGGTTGTCCCAACCAAAGAAGAAATTGGATGACAGCTTTGGTCACAGGTTGCACAACAAATGACTGCTAATCCTCAGAGCTGTTAACTTTAAAACAAACCATGAACTAATGCAAACTCTTGTAAAGAAAGAACATGCTTGTAAAAGGCATTTCCTCTTTGCAGAGGCTTCATGAATGGGAACAAAAAGTTGCATTCATTATATAAATTAGTAACAGTAAATAATTCAAGGCTCTCTAGTCCTGAGTGTTCATGTTAGAGGGAATGAATTCTGACCCTGCCGGAAGCTACAGAGGGACCTTAACTGGCAGCCCTGGTCTGGAGGCAAGACAGAGGTGTGCTGTCTCTCCTCTTCCTGGCACAAAGACATAGGCATGGGCTAGAGCGGGTAGAAGGACCACCTGTTTGAAAAGTTTTGTGGGAATGCCTGCCTGCTTATATACAACAGGAATCTCTGCTGTTAACAGGCACGTTTCAGCTGTTTGTTACCATATCAAACCAGGCTTTTCACTGAAGGTATAAGGTTTCTTTGCGTATTTACCTAGCAGGCACAGAAGTTACCTACCACATGAGAGTTCTGCCACGGGAAGGTTTGCCCCTGACTGTTTCATGGTGTATTCTAGCAAAAGGAGCTGATCTCTTCACCTAGACTGCTGGTAGTGAGGCTTCCACAGAAAGACAAACTGCTTTTCATTACTGGTGGTGTTAGCTGACAAAATCATCACCTAGTCCTTGGTCTGTATAGAAGTAAAAGATTTTTCTTCCAAATTTTCTGCCTTTTTTTTTCATGTAGATTTTAAGCAATTTGGGAGGGGCAGTACCTCAGAAGAGAGAGTGCCATGTGAAATCAAGCAGTGATTGTTAAATATGTTAATGATTCATATCAGCTGCTGTTTTCCTAATATTTCCCCGCTCTGTGAATGTGTTGTGAATGACATTTCCTACGCACAGAGGGATGCAGTGAAGAAACCTAAATTGCGATGGCTGAAGCCCCACAGGCCATCCTGAATACATCACAGGGCCATGTCCCTCTTGGGTGGCAGGACCTCCACAAGCTGCCAACACTGTTAACCACACCACCTGAACACCCATTTACCGTGGAGGAGCGATTCAGCACCCAAGGGCTGCGTCCGCCTGGCAACAGTTCTCGCTGTGATTCTTATACAGGGTTTTGCCAGGGTTTGTGTGCTGCAAAGAGTCACAGAGCTTAGAAAGTGCCAATGATGCAAGTCAAGATAAGACGTTCCTGAAGTTCTGTATTTAATCTGGCATCTCCAAGGACACCACATCTTGTATACTATGTGTCTGCCTTCTGAGAATTAACGGCTCGTGTTAGGCAGTAACATACCTGTTTCTTGTCTTTCTAGAGCCACCGTCTGACAGCCATCAGTCACGGAGATGCGACACATCTGGGCCACACTCTTGAGTCTCGTGTGATTTTGGTCATCTGGGGTGACATTGCAAAGCTTTCTTCAGTTTGACAAAAGTCTGTCATCAGATAAAAGAATAGCAGTGTTTTCCAAGTGAAAGGCAAAGTAAAACCTGAGTAAGAGCACTATGATGGTGACTGTTAAACAAATTGTACCTTTTTGAATTGTTTGTGCCACACTAAAGAGGTGCTTAACTCATTAAGTGAGACACACTATGAGAAAAAATACATGACTCTGGTCTTATGATATTTACATATCCAAAGTAAGGCACTTTGGCAGACACCAGTTAGGTCTTGTGGGATCCTACAGACAGAATTCAGAGAAGAACCACTGCATGGAAGCTGGTGTGGCTAGTGGTGGATTTGCTGCAGGAGTCATCACAGGGGCTGTCTTCACAAATGAGAAGAGGTGGGGAAACATTTGGCTGGAATGTGTTCAGGAAGAGACAGAATGACAAAATAAGGTTTCTTCCCTCATCATTACGTCTGCATCAGCGGACTAGGCAGGGTATCGTCTTGCTGCCTGCCACTGGCGTACAGAATCTAATCCATCAGCCTCACTGCAGATGGTGTCATCCCCTGGGACCTCAGCGGGCTCGTGGTTGATGCCAGCAGCCTCACAGGGTGAGGAGAGGGGAGCGGGGAGGCTGGGAGGAAGCATAAAAGTGCTTTGGACTTGGGATGCCACGTTCTGCTGCCATCCCTCTGCCTTTCCTCCACACGGCTGAAAAGGGCAAAGCTAATGCTGCCATTCCCAAAGACTGGGGGGTGCGACTGGACTTTATAATTAAAGTGGACTTTTAGACAGCTGCTGCTGCTGTGCTTCCTGCAGAGCAAGGAGGTGCTCTGAGGACTGAGCATCAAGCCTGAGTGTTGTGTCCACTTCTTATTTGCTAAAGCCTTTGTCCTCTCTGGCAGCTCAGGCCATGCCTGTGATAGCACCTGGCTATGACAGAGTGAAGAGTCCCACACCAGTGAGCACTGGGCTGTAGAAGCTGGGGCAGCACTGTTGGTGTCGCTTGCTGATGGTCTGGGCGCTGCTTGGTGAGGCAGGTGCTTCCCCTTCACGTTCTCTCTGTGTGGGGGAAAGGCTTAGCTTTTATATGGCCTTACAAGCAGGACTGGGAGTCAATGGACGTATTAGAAATAAATATGGAAAAACCAGCAAAAGTGAAAAGTGGAGACTGTCAGGAAGATTTCCATGGGTCTAACACAACCAGTATATTCTTGAGTGTTGCAGAAGGGTGGAGGTGCTGCGGGGGATCAACTCCTACTGGGTCTCTGCCATCCTGTCCGGGGACTACTGTTCCTCAGGAACACACTGCTCATGCTGTTCATAAAATTGATATATGCACAAGCAAAGAAGTAGCCCCATGTTTCCTTTCCTTATAAGCGCCCATGGGGAAAAAGCACTGTGAAAAGAAAAAAAAAAGAGAAAGTTCCAGCTAAGTTATTATATTTATGGAAACAAAAAAGTGCCTCATCCTTGTAAAGAAATGTTTCCTCCACCCCTTCCTTGCCTTCGAAAGGAACTACACAGCTATTAAAAAGTACCTTCCTTTTAAAAAGGACAATGAACATTTTGATTAAAAGGAGCTTTTAAGTATTTATATGATTACCTCTTTTGTCCCCCTGGCAGCATCTGTCTTGCTGACTGTTCAGCATCTGGTGTGTGTTGCCTCATGTCAAGAAGGTCCTGATTTCTCATTCAGACAGGGGGCGGATGAGGGAACAGGCGTACATATACATGGAGAGGCTATTGCCAAGAGAATAAAGGCCATTTCCCTGGCTGCTACTGCTGCTGGTTGTTTGGCCACAGTACTGCTGGAAAACAACACCCCTTTCTTCCCGCTGCAGCATGCTGCCTGTACCAGATGGCCGGCTTGTTGGGGTCAGCTCTCCCTCAATGTACTTATGTGCGTGTTTTTTATAGGTCTCTATTCCTGAAATATCCTCTGCGTGCAGAAAAGATGCTTTTTTCCTGTTACTCCTGGGCTCTCTTGCTTTTCCACGGATCTTGAGGAGGTATGGCAGGACATCCAAAGCACTCAGCCTTGGCCCAGCAGTTGGCATTTTCCCTCTTGGAGCAGCAGAAGCAGTCTGGAGCAGGCTGTCATGGGACACTTGGGAAAATCCCAGCACACCGTTGGATGTGCTCACATCCACCTCACACACTGCAGGTTTGGTTTTTGCAGGATCAGCCTTATTTTGTGCATATTCGTTTCTCTAAAAGTATCTTTGGTAACACAGTTGGTGACTCACATAAACATTAGTCATACTTTGTGCTGCGTGTAATTCCTTGCTTTGCAGAATTTCAGAATGTTTCAAAGATGACTAAAAATACCTGATGTCTGTGAAAGGCTGAGCGGGATAGATCCATTTCAAGTGTAGCTACTTAATGAAGGCTGAGAGACCAGTGACTTGACCAAGTTTGACGGAGGTGAACTGTCAAGGCATGAGTCCTGAATGTCCAACTTCTGGGCAATATGCACACTCCATCTGCATCAAGACTCTTCCACATTTCGTTTTAAGATATGATATGTACCAGTAATCCTACTTAGAAGTCAGCAAAATAGTAAGAGAATCTTTTTTGACTCCTACTCCCATCATCACCATCCTTACAAAGTTTTTCTTCCAAACTGAGAATTACATTGAGTGAAGAAAGCTGCTTGTTATGGGGATGGTGTGCCACCTTGAATCATCCTTTAATATCTAAAAGTACATTGTTTCATTGATTCTCATTATTAAAGCCTTACTTCTACTGCCTTCCTCAAGATTTGGACAGGACCCTAAGCTGCATGCTGAAATTCAGTGGAAGATTTGTTTTTGGGGGAAAAAGGCTTTGACCTGCAGTTGATTATAGGAGCATTGTGGCCTGAAGGAATGGATAACTGAGGTAAAAAGTCAAAGTAGGACTATTTTGTCTCGCTCACTGCTGTGTGACTCTTCTATGTGACTGGAGACCTACGTAACCTTGGTTGCATCTGTTGCAGCTTAGGGAAACACAATAGGCTAAGGAACATTTTTGAACTCTGCTTTATTTTCACATCACAGCCCAATTAGAGATCAACAGCCAGAGACGGTCTCTGAGCTTTTCATGTGGCCCCTGTGTGTGAAAGAAAATAGAAGGAAAATCCTGGAGGGTCTGGCTCATGAAGGAACAGGTGGCAAAGCTAATGTTTTTGTTGCCATTCATTGACCATGCTGTAATGGATTCTACAGCCTGAGACTGATTTGTTTTTTACTTACAAGTGTGCAAGAAATCTCAGGGTTCATTCTGCTCCTTTATAGAGCAAAACTACTGAAAGCAAAAGGAAGAAAATCTTGGGTCAGACTTGACAACCAGGTTAAAAAGAAGGAGAGTTATTCCTTTTTAGTATATCCTGAGTACTTTTTGTTTGTGTTTGCATTATTTTTTTTTGTATGGCACTCTCAGATAATGCTTTTTCATGTTTGTTTTTCAAATTACTAGAAGCATAAACTTCTGGTTTATATTACAAAAGGAAGGTGGTATTCTCATTTGTTTTCAATGCCCAAGGCTTCAAAAAACAGAACATATTGTGAGAGACCAGCAATAAGATACAAACAACTGGTAATACTGCATCAGTAATTTAGACGTCTCCTCTCATTTTACCTGCTGTATTAGAGAGCAGTGATCCACCTATTAGAACAAATAGCACAGCTGGAAAACAAAGTGATTTTATTTTACTGAGGTGAGGAACAGTCTTTCTCTTCAAACAATGTGTAAACATTAGCCTTCCTCGTTACAGTGCAACACAGGCAGGGATTAATTTAACCTAATTTTACTCAGTTAGAAATTAAATATCGGACTTAAGTTAGTTGCCTAATTCTTTCTGCAGTCAATAGAGGCAGTGCCAGACAGTGATTCATCCCACCTACCCATATACCTGGCTTAAAAGGGAATGAGTCAGCCAGAGCTGCCTGCCCCCATTGCCGTTGGCTACAGAGGCAGCCCAGACACTAGTTCGGATGAGAGACCTCGATTCTGGCTGGGTATGTTTGGGTGAGGTGAAGCTCTTTGTGCGCTGGCTCAGGGGCCAGACTCCCCCCTGCTCATGGGAACCTCCCTGGGGTCATTAAGCCTGAGTGTCTCCTCTGATTAAAGAAAAGGTAGAGGGAACTGAGCCAGCCCATTTGACCACCTAACGTACAGGCTGACATGTCTCACTGTGACACACTGGGCCAACTCCCTGTATGTCTGGGAAACAGTTGGATCATGAAATGAAAAGCAAAATAGGCTTAAGAGCTTTTCTCAGAGGAAGCATAAGCTACATGGGAGCAGAAACCACATCAGGCTGCAGGCAGAGAAGTACAGCATTTCTGGTTAATACTGGCAAGCAGTCCCCAAATCCTGAAGGCCTGGAGGTCCTCAACAGTGAATAATACTGTTGCATTTACCCTCTTGGTTTTAAGAAAATTGGGGTCAGTATTTGTGCTCTGTGAGCAAACTGTAGCTATGCAGAAGTATTTCAATCTATGTGTGCTGATCATTGACTTACTGTCATGGGTTTGAATCTGGGGGAGGTTTGGTAGTGGGGGAGGGCTGTGGAGGATGACTTTTGTGAAGCTTCTAGAACCTCCCTCAGCCCCAAGTAAAAGTCAGACCTGCCTCTGGCCAAGGTCAGGCCAATCAGCACCTCTGCCATCAAGGGGACCCTACTGAACCACTTCCTTTTCCTCTTTCTTGTTATCTTTGTCCTATCTTTGCGTTGGGGAGTTTTTCTGCCTGGAGGAGAGTGAGGTGAGAGGAAAGCAAACAAATAGGGTCCATGAGGAAAGTGTGGGAGAAAGGCACCTGAGCAGAGTGTTTCCCCAGAGCCACGTGGTGAGTGAAATAGTAGGGAGATGATTGCCTGTGAGCTGAGGGGATCAACAGTGGTGAGAATGTCCAGGATGCAGTGGTATGTGGGGAGCCTCATGCCAGGGGTGAGAGGCATCACACAGGACCAGAAAATGCGCTCAAAGTGACCCATGACCCTGAGCGAGACAGACTTGTGAAGGGAGAGAGCTGCCTCCTGTGAGATGGATACCACATGACAACAGGAGAAAACTGTCAGAAACCCCCCTTCCCAAAAAGAAAGGGCTGCTATGGACAATAAGTAATGGCCAGACAGACCACACCTCTCACCACCTGCTCCTCCTTGCACTGATGGGAGGGAGGAGGAAGCTGGGAAAATGGGAGGGGTGGGGAGGAAGTGTGTTTAAGATCAGGTTGCAGTTAGTTATGTATTCCTCTCATTACTTCACTCTGCTCTAGTTGATAAATGGTGGTGGTAAATTAAATTTATGTTTTATCTCCAAGTCTGCTCTGGATTTTGCCCATGACCACAAGCGGTGAATGAACCCTCCCTGTCCTGATCTCAGTCCTTGAGCCTTTGGCAGTTGGCTCAAACCACAACACTTACTCACAGGAGCATGAAGCTGTGTATCCTTGCTTAAAAAACTCCAAACTTACCTAATGTAACTGTGCTTGGGTTTATTGTCCATATAGACTTTTGTTCTTTAAAAATCAACGTCTCAGTGATATCATTTGGCTAGATCTCTATCAGCTTATTATGCACACTGCAAAACTAATGCTTTTTTCAGCAGCTTCAGATGTTCTGTTCATCCCATATCCTGGGAAGCTAACAAGAAAGACCTTGTTTGTCATCTGGTTATCCTTTATTATTACCTAGATTGTATTTCTACCAAAACTATACCCTGGGGATGAGATTTACCACAGTTTACACACATTTTATCACTCTCTGAGAAACTACAATGGGATATTTATGAAACATGTATTCTTCCGGAGCAAGGGCATGTAACAGAATTGGTACCAAACTCTCTGTGCTCCTCTTGGTAGGAAACTGTGCCTCAGTTGTACATTCTGGCTGTCAATGAACCTTATTGTCTTCTCCATTCCTGTTAAAGTGGGGTAACATAGGATTACAAAGTGGTTTGAGTTAATGGTAATTTGCTCCATTTTATTAATGCAGCTGCTAACTACGCCTTTGGAGACTTCTTAAACAAATGCAAGGTAGACTTTTTGCCATTTCCTTCATTTGGAAGCAAGTTACTAAGTGAAGAGAACAGCATCAGGTAGGAAACAGAAAATAAAACAGATCTGCAAAAAATGTAGAGTTAAGAACAGAGAAGTCAAACAAGGTGACTTCAGAGATCAAGAGTTGTGGATCCAAAGACTGGGATGAGATTACTGAGAGACACCCAGGGAGAAGACACCCAGGTGAGTGGATGCATGAAACCCGTCTAGGGAAAAACTGAATTGCCATATAGACTTTATATGCGGTTATATAAGAATCTCAGCTTATGAAAAAAATGGGTGTAAGTAGAAATGAAGAGTAATGCTGCCATGTTCACTGGTCTGTGAGAGTGTTCTAGGATGAAAAAACAGGAGGAATCTCCTCTCTTGGTGTCAAACCTCACTCTAGGCAGTGCTATTTGTAATTAGGTCTCAAAAGGAAATTTATTACCAGCAATTAATAAGAAACTGTAAAGATATCCAAAACCAAAGCATGTTTTGGAAGGGGATTATTAGTTTACAAGGAAATGTTTATGATGTCTACCCAGTTTGACCCTTTCTGAGTGGAACACAAATAAGTAACTGACTTTCTTTTGGGACAGCATCTCCTCCAGAAAGGCATCAGCTAACTGACTGGATCCTTTGGGGTGTACCATCGAATTCCCTTTGGTGACCGTTACCCTGTTGCTGACATTCAGCTAATGAAGAAGAGTTTTTTAATATGTTTTCATGGGCTATTTTAATTCATGCTCATAATAATTTCCAGTGTGATTCATGCACTGGCACAAGAGGCTGGAATCCCAGAGCAGCAAGCTTTGCCTGTCTCAAGTCAGGGGGTGACCCTGGTGAAGGGCCCAGAGCTCTGACGGCCGGGAACAGACGGCCTTTCACTTGTGTAATGCCAGCGTGGGGCTGGGGCGGACGTGTGGGTGACAGCATTTGAAATTAATTTCTATTTAAAAGTATAAATTAACATTATGGAGGATGACCTTTTGAAGGGTAAGAGATATAAAGTGTACTTGGAGGTCAGAAGCTTTCCAGGCACCTAAGGGAAAGAAGGACAGAGAAAAGAGAAAAAACTCCCTCAAAAGGTTCCCACCCACAGCTGCTGGCTGCAGCCCTGGGTAGTGACCGCATCATTGGAGAGAGCACAAGATGGACTAAGTTGTAAAAAGGGGCAACACAAGCAGCGGATTCTAACAAGCTAATTCACTTGGCAGCTTGATGATCCACAACTTAGAAACAAGTGCAATTTAGAAACTGCAAAAGTAATACAGTCCCATTTCAAGACGATCTGATCAGTATTAGGGTACGTTCCCTTTAAGAATTTGCCAGAAGTTTAACTCAATCTGTAACAATATCAGGTTTTCTAAAACAAAATTGTTTTCAATTTAGTTTTACTGTCATCTTCTGGATTCCAATCGTGTGATAACTGAAATGTAAATACTTGTAAAGGGTACAAGTTTCCAAGCTCCTAATTCTGTTCTCACTAGAGGCTGGTACACATGACAGCAGTTTTGCCAACTCATTAGCTCCCACAACTAAGGGTATTACTCTCCTATCTCACCTTACTATCCTGCCAAAAGCTAATGCAAACAGCTCCTCCAGCAGAAAACACTTTTGAAAACATGTTAAGACTAAAGTCTGGGAACTGATTTAAGCTCTACCTGAAAAAGGACCGTTTGTACCTGTGTATGTAGATCTGTGGGGCGGGGTGCATGCAGGAGAGGGTCTTAAAATAGGTTTTCTGCTGACTTTGTCAGTTTGTCAAGATGTGCTGTTCTGTTACAGAGAGATGGTCCAGACTTGCATCCAGATGCTCTTCAGCTTCTTGGATTTTAGAGACTAAATACAGACCTACCTTTTGGCACCGTCTGTAAGCTGTGTTCACACCTGCTATTGCTAAAACAGAACCCAATTCTGCAGTCCCTTCGTGGGAAGCAGAACTATGTCTGAGGAGGCAAGTGGAGCTAGCATGAATATTTTATGGCAGTGTGAGTAAAGGCAACAGAAATGGTTTGTAGTGACAACTCAGCCACCTGCTTCACCCCTTAACACCTAACATAAAATGCTGAGGTCCTAATGTTGAGTCTGGAGTGAATATAGCGAATGCACAGGCACACAGCTGTGAGCTACAGCCTTAAACTATGAAAAATGTTTTCCACACTTTTAAAATCTTGGTTTATTTCTTCAGGAAACACTGAATGCAGCAGAGGGCAAGTGGTATTAAAAAATAAAATGGGAAATATTTTGTATTGCCCATGCAAAATTTGAAAAAATCCTCATCAGAATAAGTGACCGTCTGTCACTCCTTAGCCAGAAGTTAAATTTGGAAAATAACAGGGCATTCCACAAGGATGGGATAAGATGCAAAGAGGCTTTCTGCATTCTGCCCAGTTTTTGTTCTTTCTTCACCCTTTCTCCTTTGTGTTTATGTGAAGAGGATACTGATTCCAGAAGTAACAGCCAAGACAAGTCAAAGTTCCTTGTTATTTTTCTGTAGGGAGGAGGCACCGTTTTTTCAAACCTAAAACTCGTAGTGGGGTCTCCTCCTCCTCGTGCTGCCTGGGAAGTCATAGAGTTAGCTGCAATTTGCATTTGCACTAACGACTGTTTTTCTCCCCCTGCCTTCCCCTCCAAGCTTACTAAGCTTTTTTCTTTCAGCATGACCAATAAAGCATGAATGAAAATAAGCCTGAAGGTTTTTTTTCCCCTTTCATTTTTATTTTGCCACTTTTGGAAGTTGCTGAAGAAAATAGTGTCATTCTGCTCCAGAAGAGCTTTTATACCAGGCTGACACTGTACATTTAAATATGTATTGCTTCCTCTATCATTTGCATTTTAATGTTCCAAACCAATAATCATGAAGCCTTGTGTGAAAATGTAAAATAATAAGGATGGGGAGAAACTTGGATCTGATTCTAAACCTCACTTGAACTACACCTAGAGGTGGCAACTCAGTGAGAGACGCCCCTAAGAAATTTATTTAGATAAATGTAGCTCTTCCAAGAGAGGCTGTTCTGAATTGCCCTGAGTGTTTGTATTCTTCCCTTTAGATACTGAGTCGGCATAGCCCAGCAAGCTTTTTTCTATGCAGCTGGTGCCCTGGCAATGTGTCTTAACTCTGCTTTGGAAGAGTCGCCCTCCAGGCATGCTGGAAGTACAGGCTCTGCAATCGTTCATTATTTGGCCAATTCGTACCGATAACATTAGTCTGGTGACATTTCATAGGTATGGAGCCATCTACCAGAAGCTGGTCTGAAAACAGCACACGTGGTTAACATTGCAAAAAACAAGTGCCATCCAAAGTTATAGTATTATACCCTATTATTATTATAAGTCACAATATTTTAGTGTTATGCTTCGTTATTGCCACCGTTTAGCTCCAGAGGTAGAAAGGAAGAAGAGAATATCCAAATCAGAATTTACCCTGTGGACTTAAGAATTTTGTCTTATGTGCAAAGTTACCAACTTGCAAAAGATTAGTCTATTATGAAATGTAAAAAAAGTTTTTTTCTATGCTTCTATTGAACAATCTCTGTAGATGAAGTCTTAGCTTGGAAGAAATAACTACTGGTGGCCCAGTTCTAGGAAAATATTTTTATGTGCATTTTATACTGCTTTTATTTTTTTTTCTTTCAGGAGAAAAGGAAATCCAGCTATATAAGCAAAATACGTTTCTTGTATCACAGCTGTCATGAATTTAACCTGCCTCTTGGATCCTTATCACACAGTGTATCTTCACTGCGGCATTTTGGTCCTTTTATAAATATCAAATACTGAAGAACAAGATATTGAATATCTGAGGTATAAATCTGACAGGAGAGTTTTTCTCTCAGTCTTAGGATGGAACCAGAAACAAATGCAGAAGGCTGAACCCCTTAGATAGCATAATAACCAGTATGGATGTTTATCTAGAACTGAAATGAAGCTCAAGACATTTCTGAGCTTAGAAAATGGCCACATATATACACATGAGTCTTTACGTATGACTACTTGCTTGTGGTTCCAGCTATGAAAATGATCTGGAAATATTATAAGAAGATTATTTTCTGCAAATTCCCTTTCTGACTGAAGCCAGGAAGCCCAAAAAACATTGAAAAGCATCTATTCACATCAGCTTTCCATCCATAACCTGGCTAGATAAATCATTAAAAAATGAGATAAATGTCTGAACAATTTGAGATCTATCCTTTCCTCATGCACTCTCAATTAATCTGTTTTACTGATTCTTTGCCTACTTTAGCCTGTTTTCTTTCCAGGCTTTCCTCCAGGACACAGATCAACACTTTTGCCAAGACCAACCTTAATATGAAGCTAAACAGACGTTGCCCTGATAATACACAGTTATGAGTAATCTATCTCTTCCTCAACGTTTTCCCTCCCTCTCCCATTCATATTGGTAATGATGCAACCAGTTTCAGGAGAGAACGAAAGTAAGGGGAGAGCAAGTAAGGGGAAGCATGGACAGAAAAGAGTAGGTACCTGAAATTTCCCCTGCTTTATATCTGCAGGTTTACTTTTCCTGTCCTTGGTATTCTATTGTATTTCCAGTAAGGTTTCTCAGGCCTTTTGAAAAGCTGCTATTTTAAATGAATTAAATTAAGTCTCTGTATGTGCTGCTAAGAAGATGTTATCTTCACCGTTCTTGGAATCTTGTCTTTAGTTGTGGGTTAATGTTGCTTCGCCACCGGCGCAGAAACGCTTCCTGCCTGAACACAAATTGCTAAGGCTCCCTGGCTTTCCTGCTTTAGTGTGACAGGCTGCTCAACTCTTCATGTTTAGGTAATAGGATTAAATGCAGAGATCCATCTGATGGGTTGAGTGTTGGCTGATAGTGATCTGGGAGGACAGGAAGGTTCAGCTGGAGTGGGTGGCTAGGTTGGGTGCTGTAACCTCAGGTGCCCTCTTGGGATTCACCGCTGGGATGCACAGACCTGGCAAGGCTTGGGCACCAAGAACAAGCCTGGCATAGCAGCCTCCTGCCTCATCCAGCCTGGCAGCTCTATCTGGGGTCACATCTCATCCCCAGCTGCAGCACAGTGCTGCGGCCTGGCTCCTGCTCTGTGCCCACAGCACAGCCTCTTGTGCTGGAAAATACGCCCCGTGAGAGGTCTGAGCTCATGGGGTGAGGCGGGCACCTGTGAATGGGATTTGAGAAAGCCAGCACGCTGATCAGGCACTGTCTAAAATAGATGGTAGGAAACAAAATGCTGAGGAAAGGGGGTGGATCTGGCATGAAGCTTACTCAGGAGCTCAGCCCTTGAGCTAGATCAGCCCTTTCTTACAGAAAGCGGTGGTGCTTGTCTCCCTGTGAAGTACTCTCTCCAGGAACCAATATGCGCTTCCAAAGCACCCAGAACTGTGGTTCTCACTTTTCTCAGGTAATCCTCATCTAACCTCACTGCTCACAAGGGTGAGATGTTTTCAGGATCTTTTCTTGAAGCTGTACTAATCTACACTGGGTTTCATATACCCATGGGACTAGGCACTGACCCTCCCATGTCCCTGGTGGATCTCCTGATCAGGTGCATTGAGGAAAGTGACAGTGCTACCATGGAGTCTTCAGCACCATATAACTTGGGGACCCATGCAGAGCTGGGGCGATGTACTGCTCTGGAAGCAAAGATGCACTTGTCCAAACACCTGATCTTATAAAGCCGAAGAGAACGACCATGTAAAAAGAATTTCTCATCACTCCCTGAGGACTTGGACCTCCCAAGAGTGCGTTTACTAGCCTTGTTTGTGCCAAAACAGTTAGGGGGGGATTATTATCTTGCAAAACCAGTCAGAACTAAGACATCAGGCAGGTTTTGAGACTCTGGATTTGGGATACAGATACTGGAAATATCAATGAGACACCTGAAACCTCCTTGGGAGCCTAGGCTCAACATTACAAGAGCACATGTGAAAGTTGCACCGTAACATAATTTTTTTTCTTGGAAGCAGAGTCCCTGCCTTGTTTGCAATCTGGAAGGACATTCCTTGGCTTTCCAGTTTCTGTGAAATGCTATCAGATGTCTGCTATTTATGGAGTATTTCTGTCCCACATATTGATCTATGCAGAAAATAGAGCCTACAGTATATTCTTAAGCCAAAAGGTTGGGTGTTTCGGAAAAAGCTTATTAAAAAAGCTACCTTTGTAAATTCTGTGCATGGCTCAAAGCTATCAAGAATCGGTGGAGAGCCTGCTGCTGTGGTACTTTCATTTTTGATCTGCCCTTTCAAGAGAGCTGGCAGGCAATTGCACACCTGAAGATGTGCCTGCAGAAGCAAACCCAGCAGTTAGACACACACATGCATGCATCCATATCTGCCATGAGCAGGCAGTTATTCTGTGTCCCCAGGAATATGAAATTCTTTATTCACATGCCTTTGAAAGGTTCTGTCTGCATAGTATTTGGCCATAGTCAGTGAGATTGAAACAATCCAATGTGTTTGGAGAATAAAGGGTTCTTATCTTAAAAAGAGAGGGCCTAGACAGACCACAAATGTCTGAGGCTCAGCTGTGAGCCAAGAACAGTCCAAGCAGTCATACAGAAATAGTATGTCTTGTCCCACTTGCATCACAGACAGGAGGAAAAGAGATGAACAAAAAAGCCTAGTGAATATGGGAAGTATTTTTAGGCTTTAAGGATGTCACCTTCTGTGGGCTGAAGGTTAGATGTAGGAACAACCACAGACTATGGCTGAAATGCAAAGAGTAGATTTATTCTTGCTACCTGGGAACCTGGGGAATCCTTGCAGCAGCACCCAGGTGAGGCACACAGGCAGCGATCACACAAGCAGCACGGAAGCGGCAGCACAGACATAAGGAGATCTCTCTTTGCTAGAAAGCCTGTGGTATTTATCCCACTGCTTTGTTGTGTTTTACTTGCTGCTCTGCCCAAGTTCCCAGGACTCACACGATAGCTTTGCAGGGCAGGAATGAGAGAGATGCCCCCAGATCTATCCCAGGCCTCTGTTATGTAGGCACGGGTGTGCTGCTTGTCGAGCACACAAGGCCAAGGAGTGATCCAGCATGACGTGTGTGTCTTCCAACACCTCAGGTGCAATACCTACAGTCCTCCTCCTCAATCTTCCGTTATATCCCTACACACCTTATTGCAGAGAGTCAAAGTATATGAACATTGACTCAGCACTTTGACTTCACAGTTTCTAATTGCCTACAGTTAGCTACTATAAGAAAAATGAGATTTGTCCAACACTATTCCTCATACTTCCTGTGCTTGTTCCTGATTTTCTTGTATATGCAAGGTATAGGAAATCAAAAAGCTGGTGCTATTTATATGCTCCTCAGGCTGCTGGCTCTAGACTAGTTTGGCTGTTTCCCTCCATGCCATTTCCACTGAATTTGAAGATGATTCAAATAGCATTACTCTGTTTTGCCACTGTGACTACACCCAAGCAAGACCCTTGGGATGATTTCTGATCCCTCAGGGCATGGTCATCATCCTGACTGTCTTGGAGAAGGAGAAAATATGGGAATATTTTATGCTGTTGCTGAACCAACATAAAGGGATAAAAATATCCATGAATTTTTAAGTTAATAACTTATGGATTTGATTCTGACACCTTTCCCTGCATAAAACAGCACAAAAAGTCTCATAAAGGATTTCTGTGAAATAAGGTGCTTCTCAGTGTAAGCCAAGACTGCAGATCTTCCTATGCAAATTATATTTATCTTCTTTGAGGGTATACATACAGGATCAAAATCTGGTCCTTGGGGAGATCCATCTGGTGAAAGAACACACGTCACTCTGTAGTAATGCAATTGAAAAATTATAATGGAGGCTTAAACAGATATAAATAAAGTAATTTAGAAAACTTCTATTCTAATTTTAACCGTTTTATCTTCAGTTTTCCTTTAATTTCTGTTTATATTTTCCAGCTAGGAGTCAATCTAGAAACAAAGCAGAATCTTTTATTCAAAACTGAAAAAATGCTATATCTCGTATTCCAGTATTTTGAAGTCTCTCTAACCCCAATTATTTTGTCTCAGTAGATATAGCACAAACCCTCAGTAATAAGTTGGAGATTCAAGGAATCAGTCTTTTTAATGAATAATATTTCATTCTTAACCAAATATATTTTAAGTCAGTATTAAAAATAGAGTGATTAATAAGCTAAAAGATTTCAAGCAAGTATTTAAGCTTGATGTTGAGAACATCAGTTCTTTTGTCCATTGCAAATGCGATGCAATGTGTCTGAAAATGTATAGGATACATAATTTGGGTAGTCTTTTTCTGTGTTTAAAGCAGAAGTCTAGGTACTCTGTAATTACTATAATATACAATAATGAAACAATAATTTCATTCCTGTTATGTAATGCAATCTACTAGCTTTAATTAAACCTAACAACCTCATTAGTGAATATCATTATATTGGCTTTAGGGAGGCAATCGTATCTAGTGAACAAAGGATTATTACATGATTTTGGAGATCTGGCATGCCAGATGTGCCACTGGGCTGCTGTTTTACCTTGGGCAAATTGTTTAAATTCTCTAGGCCTCTTTTCGCCCAGTAGCCAAAAAAGAACCATGGTGTTTGGTGCCCTTTGTAAAAACACTCTGCATTACAAGGATTGCAAATGTCCTGTTTGAGCACTGTGTGTTTGCAAATGAACTAATAAAGACACAAAGAAGTCCTGCCCCAAAACAGCAAAGTAAGAAATTATCAGTTCATGGAATAGAGGTCCCCAGATGCTCTGTAACTTCAGTAAAAATTCATTTTCCGTGAACTAAAAGAACATTCATTCTACACTGTCCTTCTTACGTTGCGCTGGTTGGGAGCAGGCTGCACTCCCTGCACAGACACCCAGAGCACTCCTGGTGCTGGGGTTCCCATACGGAGGCATGGCCTGGGTTCACTGGGACCACTCACCAGTGGAGAAGGGTGCCTCTGCCTCCCTGCTTCATCCATGTTAGGAAAAGAGATTAGGCTGAGCTTTGTCTCCCCTTGCAATTTAATTGCCTTTGTGAGCCTTACCCGGATGGCAGCAGAGGATTTTGCCTAGGTGGCTGGATGCTTGTGTCAGAGATGCTCTCAAGAGACCCTGAAAATCAGGGACATTCAATCTGAAGATGTTGTTAGCATTTCAGAACTGAAACTGGAGCTGCCTCCTCTATATGAGCAGCTAATAAGTGGTTACTTCCCAACAGAAAAGGGGCATGCTTTTGAAAAGGAAAGGCAAACAGGGCAGGAGAGGGTCACATCAGGTTGCCAGCAGGTGCTGGGGACCACAGGGGAAAGCATCAAGCACTCAGCAGGTAAAAAAAGCCTGAAGGAGGGCAGCAGCAGGTGGATATGACAGCAGGGGTTGATAATGCTCGAGCTACCGGAACTCACTTTTCCCTCAATATCACATATTTGGTTTTGTTACCAGCAGCAGGGAGCCTGCTTTAACGGAACTGATTTTTCTAGTTGCCTCTTTATTTCACCTCCCTCCCTGCAGACTGCAGAGGGTACAGCTGGAAAGCCCCAGTTTTGCTGTGCTTTCTGAGATGGTAGATGTTTCAAATCCACATTTGTGGGGCACAAAATATTTAGCTCCTCTGAGCGTTATTCCCAGTGAAGCAGGCTATAGAAGCAAGCAGGACAAGGCTTCTGAAGTTCAAACCACTAACTGGGATACAGTATGCACAAAGACACTTAGACATACTGCCATTTCTGGCAGCTTTAAAGAGAGAAGAAGAGCCAGCTGGGGTATAATGATCACTGACATCCTCGCTTGCAAGGAGAATGCTACCAGGTTAGTGGTTGCAGCGAACTGGTCATTCATTACTACTGTCTGTTTGTAATGGCAGAAGAGCATCATAGAAATGCGTATTTGTCAGAAATGCACAGCCATAAACTTCAGGTTATGAAAAAATGCTTGTCTTGTGAAATAGTTCATGGAAAAATTAACCCAAAATGTTGGTACATTAGTATGTTTAAGATGTCATGTGTCTGACTTTCTCCTCTTATTTACAGTAGCTTAAATCTCAAATATCCTTTAAAGTTAAACTTGCATCACTGGTGTGAAACTGCAGTGAATTTAAGGTTTGTGTCTCCACTCTTGGGGAGGTCAGCAGTGGAAAAGTGTGCATGATGGCAAGTTGCAGCGTGAAGTTGCAATCTTTTCAGATTCACCCTCTAGTGATTTGAAGTGATTCATTCATTATATTGGCTCAGCCCCTGGTTTCTTCTGAAGGAAGAACATGCCAAAACAGAGGGTCATGTGAATGTCTGTCTACTTTCAAACTCTAACTGTCACATTTTTCCAGTAAGTCGGAACCCAAGCAAGCTTCATCCAGTTCTGACTTCTATATCCAAGCTGGTTATCTGGACTCTCAACTGAACCTCTGAAATGTAGCTAGTAATGTAATAATTGTCATTATTAGATGTTATTAATATTCATATTTTGGGTGAAGTAGCTGTGGCCAGTCATGTGTGGCCAAAGATGCTGAATTGAGAATAATTTCCACTACAGAAATTCAATGTCCAACCCTCCAGTTTTTCCCCTTGCTGGACTTCATACAAATATGTGTGAACCACAGGGTATATAAACAGCAGTCTAAATGTCAGGATCCACTTTGAATGGAGAAACATGCTTAAGCCTCAGCCTTGGTTTTGGGAGTTGATTTCCACTCTGATGGGATAGCTCCATGTCAATCGCTGTCTTCGTGCAGGCTATGAGCCTGCTTCTGCACCCTGGATGGACAGCTTGGGTGGCACAAGCTGCAAGTGCTCTGAGTGCAGGAAGCAGCTTCTTTCTGTCCCCTCCACGTCCACAGGGCGATGTGGGCACATATCTGTGACAATTACCTGTGGCAGCTGCTGGTGCTAATGGAGAATCCAGGGGAGCTAACTTAGGGAAAAACACAATTTGTGGATTATTGACTATCTCCCTGCATCTGCCATGCAGATAAGGCAGCGTATCTCCATGCAGCTCTGCCCTCCACCTCCTGCAGCAAGTCATCAGTTTGTTGCCAACGCATCCTTCACTGATCTCTGCCAGCCTATGCAGAGTTCAGCTTCACAGTGAAGATTTTGAAGTTCCCACTCAAAAGTAAGTACTTGTTTGCTGACATGTATATATTTGACTAATATTTGTCTCAATGTTATCTTGGTTTCCTATGAGAACAGAAAAATAAGTTTGCAGCTGTCATTCACCTGTGTCTGCGTGTCTGTCCATCTGTATAGCTGCCTATTATTTAGCCTCCAAAAAAAAATCCCGTATATTTTTTCCAAATACATATGATGAAGTGTTAGAGATAGCCCCAAGACATTAAGTCTCCAATTGTATTGTGAAAATCAGTGGGAGAATGAAAGATGGCATCAACAGCACCATTGCCACCACTGTGTGCTGGCCCTCACCCAGCCAAGAGTCCTAGCTGGGAGGAGGGAAACACTGGGAATAGTGGAGGAAATGTGGACTACAGGAAAGGGATGAAAGTTAAGGAAAATTAGGACAAAAATTTCTAGGAACTAGGAAAAAAGCCTGTTGTCCCTCTGTGCAGAGGGCAATCTGACCGTTGTTAGTTTTACCACATACTTCACTTCAAAGTAATAGAATGAATTGAATCAGCCCATTAGATAGTGAGCTGTATTTGTCTAATGTTTTCTATACAGCACTGTAATCCAGATGGCTTTTCCTGGTAATGCTTTCACTGCCAGTAAAAAGATTGCAGTTGCATGTGTACGTACAAGATGCCCAGTTACATTATATATAATTAAAGGTGAACTCAATTATTTATCTTCCTAAAACATAAACTTTGCTTGTCCCTAACATACATGGCTTGTGCACAGATACCACATATATCCAAATACATGCACAGATTGTCTGCTTTGGGAAATGTCAGGAGCAAGTCGCCAGCAAATGATACAACATGCATTTTTCATGTAATGGACCCTGGTTCTGGAGACAGTGTGTAGGTGGGAGAGCTACTCGGTCTCCAGCGTGTCCCAAAGCACTGGAAACATTAGTGAAATCATTCTCACAGCATATCTGCATTATTTCTGAGGTACAAGAGAAAGGATCCTTGAGCAAGATAACATTTAGCAAAATTTGGCATCAAAGTTCACTCATCAAATTCGTAGTGTACACCCTTAACTCTGAGACCATCCTTCCATGATGCAGGAACTGTTTCATCGCAGATATGCTGGATAGGAGAGAAACAGTCCAATGCTAAGATTTCAGCTGTGACTGCTGCCTGAATTTGCCACAGTTTCTCATGCTAGAGGTCATGAGTTTGACAGGTTCCTGCTGTACAAATCCCACAGCAGTACAGAAGCAAAACCCAGATGATTTCCATCAACTTCTTATAATTGTAAACAAAAGACAATGAGAAACATCAGGGAGTCACATTTCATTGGAGCGTAGAGACGGTGGGGGGCATAATTAACATTGGAATCACATCTGCATCAAATTGAAAATTAGTAAAAATAAAGAAAACTCTTCACTTTGCCACTTCTCAGATGAAAAACAACAATTTTTCTATGCATTGTATTTCTTATTAAAATTCTTTCTTACTACTTGCAAGAATTAAAGAAAAGATCCGTAAAAATAGATAATTCATTACCGCAGCCATCTGAGGATATGTTCCCCACATGTGTTATTCATGCTTTTAACAAAGAAGGGTGGATATATACCTAATTGTTTCTGGATTAGCATCTTTCAGCAGCAGCCAGATCAGCTTTTTTCCTCCTTTCTATTAGATTATGATCCCTTTAAGAAAGCTGATGCAGGCACAAGTCACACCTCAGTGAGACATGATGGAAAGCAGGAATTTGCAGATCCCCCATTTGTCTTCTGCCCTTTGCAACCCAGACAGATTAAGCAGGACTTGGATGTCTGCACTGAATTAGTTTGGGGGGGCATGTGCTCTCCTGGACAGAGCACTGCCCTGGGATTCAGGGGACCAGTGTCTCTGCTGCTGGATTGTGAGTGACCTTGGGGAAAAAACTCACTTCAGTTCGTAAATCTAATTTCCCTTCAGCGTAAAATGAGGTCAACGACGACAAAGTCCCATACGAAAATTATGGATGAAAAGGTGTTGTAAGAGCTACCTATGCATTACTGCTCCCCGGGATGATGGGCAACAGAAGGGAGTGATGCCCATACACAGCTCCAGCCTCCATCGTCAAAGGCGTCTTGGGACTCAGGTGAGGTGCAGAGTCCTTGCTTAGGAGCATCCATCTTAGGCACAGGAATATCTGAAGTGTTGATCTCTATCCTTATTGTGGGCTCCCTGGCTGGGAGAGTAAGAAGTCCCAGTGGAACAGCACAAAATCTCTGTGCACTGCCACGGCTCTGCCTAGAGCCACCCAGCAAGGACAGAATGCTCAGGGACATCTTTGGACACCTCTTCCATGTCCACCCTGGACACCTGGCTCAAGGCAGTGTGTTCTTTTCGTCATGCCATTGATGATGAGAGTGCTCCCCTAAGTCCAGGGACTGAGCTAAATGGGGCTTCGATGTGAATTGTAATTTAAAGCTTTTACCTAAGCACTCTGCTAACATAGATCAAACAGTGGAAACTGAGCTGACAGGTTAATCTCATTGTCAGGAGATTTCAGTATTTTCAAAGCAGATTTTGTCTGGACTTGGAGCAAAATCCCCGAGGCTGCTGTTCAGCCTGGGAGGGAGCAGAGTCCCTTTGGGCAGAGGAGCTGGTGGAAAACAGGGCAGGGTTCAGCCAGGCCTGCACTCTCCTGGCCTTTCTTAAACTAGCCACTTCCTTTCTAAAACTAGCCACTTACTTTCTAGAACTAGCCACTTATGGAGCATTTTGACTTGATCAGCTGTCATTTTGAGCGTGGGGCTGGCAACAAGGACCAACACCGAGGTCATGGGCTCGATTCCCACTCGGTCCCCACGTGTTGCCAGGTCTAGTGGAGAGGTGGCGTCCCTGCCCATTACAGGGAGGTCGGACTAGATGATCTCTAAGGTCCCTTCCAGCCTAGGCCATTCTATGATTCTATGACTTTCAACAATCAAACACCTAGTCAGTTGCTTTTGTCTTTCCTGACCAGCTCTATTCTGACAATATGCAACATGCATTTGTCCAGAAAAGATACCCGCAAACCACTAAGCTTGCAAGTCTGCCTCCAGACTCAAAAGCTTCACAATCTCTTTGAATATTTGAGCCCTTTCATTCTGCTGCTTTTCTGACAATGTAGAGGAAGGCTCAGATGAGAACAGGTGTTCTAAAACGGTACTCAGTACAGATGAGATGATCTTAACATTGCTGTTGAGCACCTGTCTTGCACGTTTCCCTCTGATTCTTGGTCTGATCTGTGCCCACACAAGCATAAGGCCAACCTCTGGCTAAGGTTTGAATGCCACTGAAAACCCACAAGAAATAACTGCTCTTCCTGAAAACAACTTGCCCCAACAAGTGGAAATCATTTCATAGTAGCTTGTAAAATTATAATTCTTCATTATCTGAGCCACAGTGATACATTAACATAATAAATCTCACTGAAGAGTGATGTGTGCTCTAATTGACAGGAATATGTAGAGAGAATGTAAAACTCAAGTTACATCTGGAGCATCTGAATAGGTGATATGTGCACAGTGAAGATGACAGAACTGGGTATTTTGCACTTGCTATCACTCAAAATTGTTTGTCAAGCTTAATTAAAACCCATAAACTCTCATCTTAGTTTTCAGTCCTTCATTTGAATGGAGTCTGATAGTTTCAGGGACACTGATACTTATTTATGTGGCTGAAAAGTAGCATTAGGTCACAATTCTGCTTTCTCAATTTGGTGCAAACATGATCAGCATCTCCAGATCACCACTGTATCACTCCAGAAACCATGTGAGACTACAGAAAATCTGTGATGTCTTCCTGACACATATACAGACATTCCTCAGCTTGGGGATCATTTCACCAGTTTCCACGTGGTCAACTGAAAAAAAAGATAGCGTTCCTTCCTGGAAAACAAAACAGTGAAAAAGGTTTTAAAGTGGATTGAACAAAGTAACAAAACTCCTATTGTAATCAGCAGTGAATAGTTAACAAATGCAGCAGCACTTTAAGAGTTTAGCATGCAAATAAGTTATTATAAAAAAAAATAAGGCTTTCCATTGAAAAAACCCATGTTCTAAATCTTCCGAGTATTGAAAAATAATATACATTTTAACATATTTTCTTCTTTCAGAGCATATTACTAATTATTTCTCCCCAAAATATTGCATTAAAAAGCCATCATTTGTATCTGTAAATAAATGGAAAATCATAACTTAAATGAGATGGAAAAACAATCTGCTGTCTGAGGCTTTCTCTAAATATTACTTTTGCATTTTATAACAAGAAATCTTTTGCATCCAATAGAAGCATGTTTTGCAGCTAGTTAGATTAATTTTCATATTGTTGCATGACGAAAACAATCTCATTTCCCTTGGTGGAAGTAATGACTGGAGTTTGAATTCCTTTGCAATGCAAATCCTTCTCTGCTTCTGCTTTTTATCTTCAGGTCTTCTCTCTTTTTCGATGTTTTCCACCCAGCCAGGCAAAAACTGTCTCTTGTGTTACTTAGAATCTTCTGCTTGTCCTTCAGTCTTATCCTCCCCTGAGCTGGAGGTTGAATTTAACACAGATGGAAAGACGGACTGTGATTTGAGATAGTGTCTAAAAGACACATGAGTCCATAGAAATGTCACTGATTTGTGCATTTCTCCTTCCCTAGGCAATTCAGAAAACCCTTGATCAGTCATGCATAGTCCTACCAGCACTGGACAACTTGCAGTAGAGCTTTAAAATACTGTACTTCACCTCCCAGTTCTCTTAGTAGGAAAAGTTGAAAATGTATCCACAGATGTCTCACAATTTGAAAAAGTAAGGATTAAGATCTTTGAGACTTTGGCTTATTTGTCTACTATGATGTCACTTCTATGGCAGATTCTGGGGGAATTAATTATTTTTCTGACTGTAGTTACATGCTGCTTTTCCTTACTTGAAGCTGTGTGGTAGACAAACAGTGTTGGCAGCTCTAATTCAGCCTGTAGTTTGACAGCTCGGCCTGAAAACAATAAATCATGTTCAGATAACATAATTACTTTATTTCTTTAAAATGAAACAAAAAAAATGTACATATAACATGCTGTGTTTGCAAGAGGAAAAGCTTTGTAATTAGCCGTGGCATATAAACGGATTTAGATACACTGTTTAGGTACTTTTTGAAGGTGAACATGCCATAACGTTTTCAAGACACTAAAAGAGTTTATAGTCTATCACAAATGTGCAAATCAGTTTTCTATGTGTGTATCCTTTAGTTTCACAGTTTACGTTTCTTCACTTTAAACATATCTGCATTCAAAGTATCCATATTGCAACATCAAGCTGTGGGAAATGAGTTTACAAATTGAGGTTGTTTTTCAAAGGAGTCCTTACATGCTTAGTGTTGATGTTTTTCATAGATTTTTTAAATGTATAAAGAGGCCACGCAACTGGGATAAAATAACACATAATCAGATATTCTGAGGGTGTTTCAGTTCCTGGAGAGGGAGAATCTTGGCAGAACAGTCAATCTTGCTTTGAAAGCCACAGAGGACTTTGCACACGGGAGGAAGGGAAGTTACTGTACAGAAGTAGGAGCCCTGAATTCCTGCACTCCACTGGCGCTGTAATGTTCAGCCCCGCTGCCTGTAGCACTGATAGCTGACTTCTGTAGGACACACTGACTTATGCAAGGGAAAGTTCCCATAAAAGGCACGGTGCCGATCTTAACAGCACAGCAATGCAAGTACACGGGAAACAAAAGGCATCACAGTTTGAAGCTACGACTCATCTCGGAATCACAGGAAAGGCTTCTCACCTGGTATATGCCTGATGGCAGGCACAACAGTGCATCTAATTAGATGTGTCAGAAAAGTAAAGCTTGCAAAAATCATTTCGCAACTGTGCTGTTCTTTGAGAGAACATCCTTCTAAGGATGGATATCCAAGCATATATAAAATGCCCTGCTTGGGGATTTTGAAGCTTCAGTGTTGTGATTTCTCCATTGTTCTTTTGGGGGTGCAGCTGAACAGAGGGCAGTAAAAGCAAACTCTTTAACGCTGGATAGTCAAGAAAAATGGAACTGTTGACCCTCTAGCCAGTTAGTAAATAGAACTCCCCCTGGGCATAGCAGGGAAGTGCATCCTCCACCCAGACTTTGGCTCTTCAACGACATTAAAGTGGGTTGATTTTCATGCAATAACAGTTTGGTCTTGCCAGTGCATGTCTAACAGCTCACCTTGTAGCTCTGCTCTATTAGTGGTGATGAATTCCAGTCAAGGGAAGCAAGTTAAGCTGCAGTATCTCTTGAACTTTAAAACAAGACAGAGCATTAATGAAGAGTACGACTGGCTTATCTCCTTGGAGTAGTGCCTGATACTTCCTGTGTTTTCATGCCCCCTGCCAGTAGTGATTTGCAAGAGTTTCTCTAGAAATCAAAACCTCCTTTTCCCAGTGCTGCCCACTGGTCACAGTAGACCCTGCGTATTTCTGGGAATGACCTTTTGTTGGCTGCACCTGTACTAGTAACCACAGAGAGAAGGAGAGGGTAGAGCCCAGAGAGGGTAGCCTACCAGGGCTGGCCATTAATTCAACAGCACGTGCTGCTTTAGTCTCTCAAGTCTGCACTCTCCATGCTGCCACAGTAGTGGGCTGTAGTGACCCACATGCTTTCTGCTTTGAGTGCTTTATCTCCTATTTCTATTCCCTATCCTTCCAAGAAATGTTTGAATAGGTTTTCTGGTTGGAGGATGAGCTGCAATGTATGTGAGTGTGTAGAGCTGGCAAGAAGCAAAGACAGGATGAAAACTCATTAGACTACAAAAACCCCTAACATACTCAACATAAAAGCTAGCAGCAAAAGTTTAAACTCACCACAAAGGCTGAGAAACTGCATGTTAAGGCATAGCACGCTATCCTTAACCCACATCATCCTGCCTCAGGGCCGTGCTGGGCGGTGCACTAGAGAGCTGCAGTATGCCTGTCAGAATGAACCAACCCTGGTGGTAACATGATCTTCATGTCCTGTTTGGCAAGCGGCTGGAGGGTACAGGTTTTCTCCCATGCTTCCCCTCTCACTGGTGATGCTACCTGTAAACACCTGCAAAGTGTGTAATTTCTCCTCTTTCCAGCCTGCCCTCATACCCCTTCTCAGGGGCAGCAAGGCCAGAGGAGAGCCTGACAGCCCACCTGACAGGCTGATGTGTTCCTCTTATCTGGCAATTTGTTTGCCTGTCATGACTGTCTTTTGTCCTGTTTGTGCAGTAGTTGGCACAACAGGGTCCAGGTGCAGCATTTTGAAATACTGGCATCATGCAAATGCAAAGACACATCCCTATTTGCCTTCCAACAAGGCGGCTGACTTTGAGCTGCTGCTGCTGCAGTAAAATGGAATGAATTCACATTTTTCTCATCAAGACGTGCTGTTTGCTAAGCAACTGGGCACTCCTGTGCAACTGTTGCAGCTTCAGGAATGTTGCACCACCTTTGCCCAGGGCAGAAAAACTCAAATGAAGCTGGTGGGTTGTACTATTCCTTTGCTCCTCTTACTCATGCCCAGGGAAGCAGATATGTTAACACCAGACTTACTCAGGAGGGATGAACCAGTACAATGAGTTGTGGCAAGGCCATGGCTCAGAGCTTAAATGTTGCCATCTGGAGCATTAGAAGCATTCGGCTACCCTTTCAATTTGACTTTTCATTGACCTTGTGGTCCCTTAGGAGCTACAACTTTTAAAGCCAAGCTAAATGTGATTTCCAGGTGAGCCAAGAAAGGTGTGTTTCTTGGCCTTGTCTAGTAGAAGGGCTCCTAATTGTGCTGTGAACCTGTGGTGATTTATATGAGTAATATATCATAAATGAGCTCCTTATTTCAAATGGCTCTGCCTCTTGCTGCAATAGCAATATTTGTGCACCTTTCACTGCTGCTGCCCCTAAGACTTGAAGAAACCTATGAGTAGGAAAATGAATATCTCTTGGATTCATATGTATCCTTTGATGAAGTTTCTTTTTTTCTGATGTTGGCTGTCACACCCCATGTTGGGCTTGATTCAGCAGTCGTCGGAGTTAGCTTGATTTCAATGAGCTTTACATTCTTTTCTGGGGAGCTGGAACATGAGAAGAGAATTAATTTCGTCTGATGTTAGCTGTATAAAAGTAAGACAAGACACCTCTTCTGAATCAGTCTTCAGGTCCTGCAACCACCAGTGGAAAGCCACCTCTGAAGAGTGGTTTAGATGAATACCACAACAGCATCCAAGGCTCATGGACATACTTTCTGGATGTGCTTGTCTCCCTCCATGTACTGTGGAGGGAGCCTGGATGACCTGATTTTTTTAAATGCCTCACTTTTTGACCACTGACGTCCCTCTTTGAGACCCTGAATCGGGCTTCCAGTACCTATGGTGAAGACAGAGAGAGTAGCCTACACAGAGAGTGTAGAATATGCTCACAGTGCCCACGGGGCAACAGGAGGACAGGGGGCTTTTGTTGTGAGTCTGATGCAAAAGTGAGTTTAGTGGGAGAACTGTGGGAGAACTGTGCTCTGAGCCCTTCAGCAGCACCGCTGACAGTCTCCCAGAGGAAAAGCAAACTTCTGCTGGGCAGCCCCTTTGCCCTCAAGGCAGCTACAAACTGTTTGAAAAATCCTACATTTTAATTAAGCTCAGGTCTTATTGCCATGGGTGGAAAATAGCCTCGTGCCTTGCTCATCCTGTTACTACCTCTGACAGCACAAGCGCATCAGGCTCATTAAGCACTTGTGCTGACTGATCCTTCTCCCAGCTGCCTTGTTCCACACACAGAAGGCGGCAGTGCAAAAAAATTGATTGTCTTACTCTTCAGGATACAGGGGCGGGATTATTTCTGCCTGTAATATATGCATTTGGCCCCTCAAAGACCAAAGATTCAAGTAATGTTGCTTTTGCAGCTCCCTGAGCAAGCATTCAGCAATTTAATACATCTCAACATAACTACATTTTCACTGATGTCTCCCTTGCATTCTTTTCCTGCCAGTAGCTTACTTGTCTTTTCTCTGCCTAGATTTTTTTATAATTGTTTAACAGTAACTGTTTATAATGGTCATCACAAGAGATGTAGAGATATGGAAATCATTGCAGTGGAAGGAATGCAGTAGCAGATGCCACTACCCAGTCCAGAGCCTCAATTGACATAAATCAGCATGGTTCCACTGCCAAGCATGAAGTTTGCACTCATGTATATCAGCAAAGCATACTTTTCTGAGAACGTTTGTCCCCTGTATAACAAGGTTGATTTTTTTCTCTCTTCTTGTTTCTGAAGCATTTTTAAACTCAGCCCAGTAATTTTCATTTTCTTTGAGTCAGAGTTATTGACAATCAAATTAGCTATAATGAACAGAAAGGGAGCTTGAAGAGAGGGGTTTTAATTTGGATAACCTTTTTCGTGTCTTTTTCAGTGTACTTCCTCAGTCCTAACTCCCTGCCTTCCCTGAAATCCTTCATGCCAATACCTCTGTAAAAAAATTGGAAAAGAGAGTATATTCTTTTTTTATGGCGCTTCTTTCCCCAGCCTGATTAGCTAGCACTATATACATTATCATAATTGTGGTAAGATGCTGGCAGCATCACTGGCTATTTTCAAAGACTGCTCTGACTGCTTTCCAAGCATTACTAAGAATAGCTTGAGACAGTGATGTATGATGCTGGGTAGAAAGCTGTCACTACAATGGCACCTCTCTTCCCATGGACCTCTGTCAGGAATCACTGAAATGTTAGGATGAAGAATCTCCTTTGAATATTTGAGGTGGAAGAAGTGGGCAAGGAGAAGCCGAGGTGCATATTTTGTGTTCCTTATACTCTTTCACACTGAGTAACACCAAATACAGATATCGTCTAAAGCTGGTTATCAGCATACTGTTTGCTCATTCTGAGCAGGCACTTTATTTGTAATTGTTAATCTGTATTGCTGAACTGCCTTAAAATCAAAGCAGCGAGCATTTGCTAGAGTAATGACTTTGTGAAGAAAAGCAGCATGTTAAAGCTGTCGCTTATTGTGAAGGGTTCAAAACCAGATATTCCATACAATTATTTTTTGTGTGCATTGTGCTTCTTACAGAGACAGATGCAGGAAGAAGTGCTGCATGGCTAGAAACCACACATATATATGTGCACACTCTTGAAGGTCTGCTGTCAACAAATTCAAGTTTTAGAGCCATGGACTGTTCTTGAAAAGTGTGCAAAGGCTTGCTCATTGTTCCCTTTTTTTGACTTTTATGCCTATTAGTAAGAGCATAACTAATTAACTGCAGACTAGCTGTCCCACTGATGAAATCTGCAAACCTGCCACATAGCTATAGTGAAAGATTGTACCTTTGGGGATGAGAAAAGTATAGATTTTTTCCCACTAACTTCTTCTGAAAGAGCAAACAAAGACAATCTTTCTAGCAATATTTGTAAGCCTTTACCGATCTGTCCAAATCCTGTCATTAGGACAACAGGGTGAAGCATTCATGATAGAGTTCAGATGACTATATTTTGTTCTTAGTCTTTCTCTTATCTTTTGCTTTCCCTGCCCCAAAACTACCCAGTAACTGTCCTGCTCCTTCCTGGCCCTTTCTGGGTGGAGCAGAATGGCAGGCACAGTCTGGGACTGGCACACTCGGGGAATTGCCTCTGTGTCCCTGCCTGATGGGGTCTGTGCCCGGCAAAATCTACTGTCTGTGGAGGTTCCTGTCTTGAATCGATACAAAAAGTGACTGAGTGGTGTCTCATTCCAGGCAAAGATTGCCTAGGCTCTATTCCCAATTCTGCCATACTGTCCTTTTGCACATATTTCTTTGTGCATCAACAAATAGGAAGGGTTCAGCTAAAGAGGAGAGCCAGCCTTAGCAAGTAGGATGCATCTTCTGGTTTTGTTTTATTCCAGAGGATCACAGTCCGTGCACTCGGATGCTCTCCCACCATGTGACCCCCAGCATGGCGAGTGCCTGGGAGACCCGATCTAAGACAGGAATGTGGAGGCATTGCCCTGGCCTGTCCAAAGCAGCCCTAGCTATCATTTCTTCTCTTGTGGTCTGGCTCTGGGTAAGCTTTTCCTTAGCCAGACACTGTGCTTTGATTCCCAGAAGAATCCTCTCCTTGCAGAGAAAATGGATGCAGTTGATTTCTACAACCCTGGTACTGCTGGAGCCAGACTTGAAGTCCCTTTGGACAGATGTACAGGGTGGATGGGGTCACTTACCTGCTGCTAACTAAGCCCATGTCTGTAACACTGTTTGCAACCCCTGTGTCAAACTGTCCCTTGCTACTCAGAAGCCCATGGAAGGAGCTGAGGAAGGTAGGCATGCCTCCAGTGGTTCCTGCATGTTCTCTCCAGTGAGGAGGCAAAGCACAACCTGTCATGAGTTTTGGGAGGGGAGAAGGCTCCTAGCCCACACATCCTGCAATAACAAGCACTCGTCTCCATAAGGTCCCTGGCAGCAGCTGCAGTCTGCTGCTGTTCTGGAACAAACCTTGCAATTTTCCCCAGTAAGTGCTCTCAGTTGTAGCAGCAATTGTTAAGTCACATCATGTTTTACTAACCTTGCATGCTTTTTATACCAAGTCATCATCAAAGGCATGCACATGTCTTGATTCAAAGTTATTCAAGATGTGGAACCTCCAGATTTTTTCAGCAGAAAGGCATCTATTCACCTACAGAACTTTTCAAAAGAATGCATCTCTTAAAATTTATTTACAAAGACACAGAGATGCTCAGATGTGCATCTATCTAATGCTTGGTTTAAATGACTGCAGCTTTAAAAACGCTGAACACCAGTCTCTTCAAAATGAGTTTTTGCTCTCTATGAAATCTACAAGCAAAACCAAATCCAATGAGCTTGAAACATTTGGCCCCAGCCATTGCCAATTCACGTGCCCATGATTTTTGGTTTGAACCTGTGTGAGGGTAGAGTGCTTCCTCCTCCACCCCAGACTGGCAGAGCTTGAGGGCAGCCTGCGCTGGCTTGGCTTAGAGTCTCTAAACTGAATTGCATTTACCAGGAAAAGGTCCCTCCTAAAAAAGTTCTTTTGATAAAACCATGTTTGCCTGAAAAGTGGGAAGGGGCCAGAGGGCATCCATGGCTCTTTGCTAGTGCTGTGTGGGTCCAGTTCCACCTCCTTCACTTGCAGGTCTCCTTAGGCAGCATCAGACTATGACTTCAAGGAGGCTTTGCTAGAGGGAGTGTAAGGAAACGTAGCTGATCCAGCCAGCATCTTCCGGGGGGTGTCCACAGCAGCAGCTGCCAGGGGTCGCGGCTGCCGTGTTTGGAAGGCTGCCTTCCATGAGGGCCCAGCAGTGGGGGATGGCACAGTCATGGCTGTGACTTCAAGGAGGCTGCAGCAATGCTCAGTCCAGCATAGCCATTGATGTGGCTCTTGGCATCAGATCTGAGGAGGCCACTGCATGGCAATTATTCCACCTCAGGCATTCTGCACTTGAAACAGACAAAATTTCAGCTGATGTTGAACCAAAAATAGCCTCTTTCCATGAAACTATAGCCCCTCCCTGAGATCGGTTTGCCCCACAGCAGCTATGGAAAAGCACCCAGAGGAAAGTATTACTTGACGCCTTGGAGCATGCAGCAGATGAACTTTGCAGCCTTAGAATATCCTTCATTTCTCTAACTTATCTAAGATCCACCCTGTAAATCTGATGGAAGAATATAGCCTTAAGAAATGAAGCCAAGTGAATATACGTGAAGTGAAGGATTAGCTTTATTTGATACTCTATAACAGCAGACCTGTGTGCAAAATTGTACTTCTGAGATAATCCGTTTTTCTTCCCTATCCTATTTCTACTTCGGCAAATTCCATATGTCCTGTCCAAGCTTATGGTATTTTTAAGAGATAAGCATGTAATCATCCAGTATGCAGTAAAGGGTATGGAAAGCAGAAGAGTCAATACATTTAATGCAATCTCACTAAAATGGACCCATTTCATTCTTGGTGATAACAATATGTTTAATATCCTTATAAAGTGAGGCATTTTGTATACAGCCATCAGAACCATAGTTAATGTGAAACAGAAGCTTATACCCAGGGCTGTAACTGTGTAAAACAGTCTTCCTCCAACTCAGCTCCCCAATCACACACTGAAAGCTTGCCCCAAATGTCACCTTGCCGCTCACCCCAGACTTCTGCCACTTTTATTATTCCATGGACAAATACCGCTCTGGGCACCAGGTGTCAGGAGCACAGAGTTGCCAGGGAGCCCATGCAATCCCCTCAGGCGCTAGAGGAAAAAAAAGGACCCTGGTCCCGCAGAACCTCCGCCTGCCATCTGAGCAGGCAGTCTTCAGAGGCAGGGTGGGTGGACTCATTCCCTGCTCCTAGGTTTTGACCTTTGTAAACACACATGGGAGTTGGTTGCAAATACCAACCCTTAGATCAGAGGAAGACAGTGTACCAATGCAGAGCAATGTACTCCTCCCTGCATGCAGATAGCTGCAAATGTACACGCCCAGCCTGATTTTATTGTTCTCAATGCCTTAGAGTACACAGGGCACTGTCTGAGGTGTCAGACGTGCACAGATCCATGTTGTGAGACGCTGAGAAGGTGGCTTTGGATGGGGCATAGCAGAACAATAGATTAAAGAGTAAAAGCTGGAATCTCTTAAATTATTCCACTCTAATAAGTGTGCAATTGGTGAACTGCACAGAAAAAATACCGTACTTCCTTTTACCAAGCAGCTGTTCTCCAAAGCCTTCCAAATCAGCAGGCTTGTGCTCTTTCATTCCTTACATTGTCCTGAAAATGCCTAGGTGGAAATGTCAGTCATTGAAAGAAACAATGGTAAATACACAGAACAGCTTATCTTGCTATTGTGGAGTGAGTCTTGTTCCATATGCTGCACCCCAGTTCTGCACCCCATCTAATACAGACCCAAGTTCTCAGATGCCCTTCATTTTTCAGATTTCAGTTTACAGATCTCAGGGAAAGATTCTAAGTCTCTGAAAGACTGCTAAAGCTCTGAAAGAAAGGCAATGATTTGCACTCTGCTCCTCTGGCCCAGTGGACCTTACCGCAGTCATGTTTCTTGTGGGAGACGTGGCTTTCTCAAGGGTTAGTCCAAAGCAGTGCTAAGAAGCTGCCTTGGAGTATAAAGACATTCCCAGCCCTCATTCCCTGCTGTGCTTACAGGCAAGGCATTTTTCTGTGCTGTTTCCTTTTTTTTTGTATAAATGCAAGGCAAAGTGTGTGTATTGTTTATGTATGTATACAAACATACATATGTATTTACATACAGAAGGATGCACACACACAACACGTGTGTGTGTGTGTATATATATATATATACATATATAAACATATATCCGTAGACTGAACGCTGTCTTGTGCACGAATCTTCCTATGGGGAGAGGATGAGAGAGCAAGCACACAACATATGTTAGTTGTATTGCTTAATGAATCACCATGAAACATTATACCATTTAGTGTGGTGTAACCAGCCCAGAATAAACTAAAATGAAATAAGCAGGACTGGATGCTGATGACAGAGAGAGGAGAAGCACGGAGAAAAGGGCAGCTGTGGGGTTCTGGGTGTTGGCTGAGGGAGGGAAGCAGCTATGCATGGTGGTGGGTCACAGCAGCTGGAGCGGGGTTTGGGAGTGCTTCAGGAGGGTGGTAGGCTGGGTAGGAAGAGAAGGTTATAGGGAAGTGGGATGCAGATTTGAAAGAGATAATGTGAGAGCAGAATATTTTGGGGAGGTGATTCAAAATGGGCAATTCAATCAGAAAGACTTTCATATATAAAAGAGGTAAAGTGGTAAAAGTTTTGCATTTACTCTGGAATTTATGTCAGAAAAATATTTATAACTATCTCCTTTGCATCACTAGTCTGTAATCTCAGGCTTGCCCAACTGCCTTGGTGGCCCTGAGATGGTGTCTCTGTTAAAGGTGGGCAGCAGCCTGTGTGACTGCACTAAGAGGGGACCACCAGAACCTCAAAAAAACCTGTCATTCTCCATCACCACATCCTGCACCTTTACTCTTGCTCCAGGCTCAGTCATGAAGCTGGAGAAAATGTTTCCTGCAAACTATTTAAGATGAAAGCAAAGGAATTGCTGATTATAAATGGAACAACATGTCTTTTTTCATCTGTGTATTCACAACGCTGGAAACAAGCAAGAGCTGAAGACGTAGTTACTGAAGCAGGTGAACAGACATCATAATTTTTCTAGTTCTGCACATGAATATGGAGGAAGAATTAAACCATGGGCAGATATTTTAACCCAAACCTACAATTTGTCTAGAATGTTTTCTTATGAGTTTGTGCTCAGGGGGGTTCCTAAACCACCATCGATCAGAGTACTTGGGTTTCTACTTCAAGAAAGCCAGAATAACAGGGTGAACTTGGCAAATCAGATCGGAATAACCTTCACAATATTTGCTCATAGTCACACTATGGCCTAGCAGTCTGTTTTGCTATCCATCACTAAGCATGATGGCATTACCTCCTAAAAGGAATCCTGGTCCTTTTATGAACATCACACACAGTAGTTGACTCCTGTAGTGAGTATCTGTTATTGGTAGCTACCTACTTTTTTTTCTAATCAACAAGATTTACAGGCCTGAAGAGTGATGTGAGGATGGAGCACTTAGAGTTTTTGCCTCCAGCTTCCTGTGTGGCTAGACAAGTGACCATGTCCCATGAAGACAGTATACAGAGAGGCTACAGACCCATCAGGCCAGGTCTTGAGATGGCATTAGTGAGGGGATAAAATACACTCAGCCTAATTTACTGTGTGTGGTATTTATTATATTAAAAGGCAGACAAAGATAAAAACTGGCTGTAGAAGAATGATACTATGGTGCTCCGTACCTCACACTCCCTGATTTTCAGATGAAGCCCAAGGGCAAAACGGAAAATGATTTTATTCATCAGTGGTAGTCCTGCAAAATAAAATAGGGGTCTGTCACTCATCGATTCTTGGGGATTTTTGCCACTGGCTTCAGTAGAACCAGAATTTTCCCAAAACTTTCTTGAAATGTATATATCTGGCAAAAAAAAAAGAGAGTTGATATCAGAGTCTCAACCTCAGCCATCTTTGACCACCTCACCTGACACAGAAGCATAGGCGCTGCTGCTCAAGGCTGCCAGTAGACTACACCTGCTGGTAAGTTTGCACCCCGCTGGTGTTTCAGTTTGCTATTACCGTAGGATCTAGGGGACCCATTTAAAAACAAAACCCCACGTTTTAGAAATGGAATACATAAACATGCTTAAAATTCAACACAGGCAAGTTAATACCGCCAGGGTGGTAGCAGGGGGAGGGAGATGAAGTGGCCGCAGGTCATCCTGCTGCAGCGCTGGGGCTCACATCGTGGTGCCAGGGCGCAGGCATCAGGCTGCCTGTCTCTACAGAGAGGAGCCGTGGTCCACAGGAGAGGTGACAGGGCTCACTGGTGCAGCACACCCCCAGGCACTTCTGAGTATAACTATAATTCAAAATGATAGGATTTTTAAAAAATGTTTTACCACCCCATCTATCTAGGTCTGATTTAATTTCATCTATGAAGTATGTGAATTTTCTTTTTTTTTTCCCCAACACGAACGAAAACTCTATAAGCTGCAGGTATTGGGAAATCTGAACATAGCATAACAATGGGATGGGAAGAAAAACACCTAGTTCCTCAAATTCTAAACATTTAGTAATAAAAAAAGTTAGCACAAGGCAGGAGAGATAATACTGATTTACTGCAACCCCATCTGCATGTGTACATGAATATAAATATTTATACTTTTATTTGGACTTTATGATTTATTCATTATATACATAAAGAGATAATGAGCAACACATCTGCATGCTCTGAATCCAGGTTTCATTGAGGGGTTTTATTGACAAAGTAGAGACAAAACCCCTGAGGGTGAACCTTCTGCCCTCTTCCTAGTATACAGTATTTGGGATATCAGGAGTTTTTTTAAGTTAGTCTTTTATTTAAAATAAATACACAGACATCATGAGAGCAAGCACGCTGTCACACAGAGAGAAAGACAGACTATATCTTCAGGTTAAGAATTATACGCCATGAATTATACGCCTGCTTTGTTTTTTCCAGTTACTGAGAAAATCAGACAAAGCAGGAATTCACTCATTAAAAGTAACTGAAGCCGTAGTTCTGCAAATGCCTCTGCACAACAATGGCTTAGCACAGTGGAAAAAATTTCAGCAGTACAGCTGCTCAAAACGTTCTCACAGAAAGTAGTGATGATATGGATATGTGACTTTTGGACATGATAATTTTCACTTTAAGTTTAAGTTGTAATTGGTTTTAACCCTTTTGCAGTGCAAATAAAATATTATGGGATTTCCAACAATCAAAACCTGGAAAGCCTGTGAGGTTTGGGGGGAAAAAAACCCAGCAAAGCCAAAAAAATCCTTCTCCCCAATGTACTGGCTTTCTAAAATGTTACCTTAATTTCTTTTCAGTAAGAACTTACAATATCAAATCCAGGTGTAGAAGTACCTCTCCTGGAGAAATGTACACAAGCCACTCCAGTATAATGCAGGTGTGTGAAAGTTTTTTCCATCTCATGAAAATTTAAATCTTTTCCAGAGATTTCAGCACAGCTTTTAACTCCCGTGAATATAACATCTGATTGCCCAATACTTTCAGCTGCAAAGTTCTGGCAGGTTATTAACTCTGATGCCTATACCAGTGGATACTCTAATTTCCATGAAACCTCTGAGTGTGCCTGCAGAAGGTGTAGCTCTCAAAAGTATGCTTTCTCAGGTTGTAAGATGCACTTAATAAAAGACTGAGCAAAAGCTCCTATGATTTCAACTAATCTGTTTGTCCTATCCTCTTTCTTTCTAATTTGACAGAGAAAAATAATATATTCCCTGTTAAATTTTGTAATTTAGCAACAGATTTTACATCAAAAAGTCATAAATGTGCATCATATTCTGTGTATTTGTTTGGAAACATAGAGCCTGGAACCCTGTGGTCCTCACAGCTGCAGAAGCCTGTGCCCTATCTTTTGTAGTCCACCTTTTACAGAAGGGTGAACCAGATGACCTCCAGAGGTCCCTTCCACCCTCAGCCATTCTGTTTTAATTTTGTTTATGCAAAATAACCTCTCAGTGTATTCAACTTAGTCCCTTTGGTGATGTTCCAGCTTGCAGTAAAACAAGCCAGCTGCAGTCTGCTCAAAGGGGTGCAAATAAAGCCAGTGGAGTGCAGAAAAAGTATCTGTTATCCCAGCAGGTCTGTGTCAGCCTCTGTGCTTTTACTGTGACCATGGATACTCAGAAAATAAAATGTGAAGGGCACGTAGTTTAAGAGAAACTTTGGATTATATATCGTTTATACAAATAATACTTTATCAAATTTGCCTAGGACTAACAAAGGTGCGGTTCATTAGAAAGGATGCATTATAGGTCTGTCTTGGCTGGTGGTGTAAATTCAGTAACAAGTCAGGTTCAACACATCCTGTGGAGCTGCAGGTTGCTGCGCAGTCTCATTCACGAAAGCTTTTGTCTTCACAAACATAGAGGGACAGGAACCATGGGAGGGCTCGTGTTTCTATCTGTACACCTTCCTTCAGCTTCTCTGTGCCCAGGGCTTTCACGTATTTGTTTCTCTGAAGCATCTCCACTCATTTTCTATGTCGTTTCTCTTACACAAGGCCCTTGAATCATCAACAGACAGTTTCTGCTTTCAGAAGAGTATATCAACACCCAAAACATGCCCAGACAGCTGAGGGAGAGCACTGGCCTTCCTAGGGTGTTTCTTTTCATCTCCTGGCCCCTCCTGCTCCGTCAGGGATAGTGATATGTATTTCAAGGGGAGAAGAAAATAAAGCTCTAAGACATCTTGAGCCTCTCATCTGGTTTCTCTCCCTGCAACCTTTTCCTGTTCCACTCCTATGGTAATTTTCATGCAAGGGGACTGAGGTGAAGGAACAGATGCTGCTCCTGTTTCCTCCCTGTTATCATCTCACTCCCAGTGATGCTCCCTGTAATCGTCCCATTATATGGCTTCTTTTCCTATGAAGCTGAACAATGAATAATGGATGCAAAAACTAAGTGGTATTTCAGGTTCATTAGTATTCATATTGTTATAAATTCGTTTCAGTAGGTGCTGTGAAGCCACTCTCCTCTCTTTTGTATTTTGAGGTGTCACTGCTTCAGGCTCTGCTAATGTTCATTTTGTATTCATTCATTTGTGTCTGTAGTTTTACCTGGATTGTAGGCTATTGTTCTTATTTGCAAGGCTTGGGTTTAATTTCCTGTAGGAAGCTTTTCTTTTTTCTCTAGGGTTCATTCTCCTGTTATCATCCACCTTGAGAGTACTAAAGCACTGTCCTGCTGGTAAAATATAATTTGTTTTGTAATGTTCTAATGAAAATTATACCACTTCTGTCCCAAAAAAAAAAAATATCAAGATTTTCCCACTTTCTCATTCTAGCTGTTGGTACCCTGGGCTTCCCTTCTCTTCATTTCTATTCCTGAATACTAAATAACCCATGAGCTCTCCAGCCACAGTCCTGCAAACCCTTGTTACCTTTGACGAACATCCAGCTGCTGGCAGAGGCTTTGCTGGTAATGCTGGGCTCCTGAAAAGATTTCCTATCAGCCATAAAGAAAGCAAGCTCTGTAAGAGCATTTTCTTATAAAGCCAAACAAAAGCTATCTCCTTCTCCATTTCAGACCCCCAGACCTGTTAGTACATCTTGCAGTTATTCCCTTTATTTATGACATATATTTTATTCATTCTCATTAAGCAGTTCAATAACAACCCATTATCATTCAGCAGATTCATAGCAGATAAAACATACATATTATTGCCCCTATTTTTATTTCTCTTTTATGATACTCTCCCTCACACATTCAGACCCCTGTTTCCTAACAACAGCATATCATTAGGCCTTGACTTCAGCTATTGTTGACAACGAACTGATAAAATGCAATGGGATGCTACAAGAAGTAGAGCTGATCCAAGTCTTTTTTTCTCTCTGCCCTATCTGTGCTGGACCAGTAGTGGTACAGAGCTGGCAGCTCAAGAAAGTACAAAATTAACTCCAGCAACAATCGAAGAAAGAAACAATAGTTAGTTGTAGATGTGTTCTCCCAGGACACTTCGCATAAAGGAACAATCGCCTACAGCAGTCTCACTAAAATTGAATTTGCAGTGGATAATATTTGGTGTGTTCACAGTGCATATAAAGCAGTACAGCAGTTGCTGATAGCAGTTATTCTGTACAGACACTACTTCTTGTCTTTGGTGGTGTATGTAAAGCTGTCTTAACACTATGAGTAGCACTGAGTGTTAAAGATAAACTATTCATATCAGGCTGCCAAAGATAGGTGTTGAAGCCCTAGTATTGAAATGAGTTGTCCAACAGTCAGTACCAGGAACCAGTAGCCACATTTTGAAAATGCTGATGTGAGTGACTCTCTGAAGATGAAAAGGAGAGTCTGCAGCAGAGACAAGAGTAAGTCCTCTGGCAGAAAAAAGACTAAGTCCTCTCTATCTGGATCATCATCACTTTCGTTCTTCCTTTTTCTTCCCACGGCAGTAAAAAAGTCCAGCTCTACAGTTCTTTAGTCATATGAAGCTAAAGATGAAAATATACCTACTAACACTACTAAAGGCAACTAAACCAGGTGAGTCAGGCTTTTCAGATACTTCACTGGGAAGCTCCTAATCTTGAGTATACCCAGGATGTCTGTTTTACTCATGGTGACAGCAGACATTTGTCCACTGGAGCCTCCTTTCTATGAGACCTGAACTGCATACCCCTGAGCAGAGCATGGGTGTGCACAGATAAGTAGACGGTATGGACAGCTGGCAGATCTAAGAGGTACAGGAGTGTGACTTGTGGACATGCTGCATGAGGAGACAAAGATCAGTCACAAGCAGCCCATTTCCTCTTTTATTATGGTAAATTGCCAGCTTATGGTAAATTGAACAGATGCTTATCTCTGAAGTCTGAAGTACAAAAAATTTAAATCACACAAAAGTATTCTCAGTGTGTGATTCCACTACAGGGATTATCACAACCACAGGAATAGGTATGTTTGTAAGTATAACATTCTTAGACATTATGTGTGCGTGTTTATATATGGATATATACAAATACACCGAAACCCACACTTACACACTGTAATATTGTCCATCTGTAAATATATGCTTACATATCTCTTGCTCTCTAAACATGCTAGTCTTCCCACATGTATATATAGACAAACAAGAAAAAATGTATTAGATACCCTAACAGATATGCATATTTATCATAGGTTTAAACAAGTTTTCTCTTATTTATATAAATATCCTCTCTTTCACAGAATCACAGAATTATTGA
>NW_009723019.1:0-461 GCF_000703405.1 Apaloderma vittatum
ACAGGGAGGACACCATCACAGGGACATCACCACCATGGGGACACTGCCACTATGCAGACATCACTGCCATGGTGGGGTCAAAGCTGCTACAGGGATGCTGCCACTAAGCACTATGGGGATATCATCACCATGGGGGACATTACTGCCATGGAGGACACTGCTGCCACAGGGGACATGCCCATGGTGACAGGGAATGCTGCCACCAAAGGGGGATACCACTGCTACAACATGCTGCCGCCACGAAGACATCACCATGGGGGACATTGCTGCCATGGGGGACACTCCTGCAGCCACTGGGGACACCACCACTAAGGGGGATACCACCATAACAGGGATGCTGCTACCTAGAGGAAGCTGCCACTATGAGGACACCACTGACACAGAGCACATCACTGCCATGAGGACACAGCCACACCAGGGGACACGACCACCCTGTCGACATTGGCATCATGGGGCTATGA
>NW_009723019.1:529-773 GCF_000703405.1 Apaloderma vittatum
GGACACAGCGACCGCCACAGGGACAGGGCCACCCCAGAGCGCTACCTTGCTCATCCTTCTCGGACCTCTCGAAGAGGGCGAACTTGCGGGGGTTGTCGACAACGGTGAACTTGCGGAGGAGGGCGTCGATGACCTCGCTGGCGCGGGTGTGTGAGAGGATGTGCAGGTGCTTGACGGTTCCCTTGGGCAGGTAGAAGGATGTGCGACGCTTCACTCCCTGGGCGCGAGGCCCCTGCCGCCCCGC
>NW_009723019.1:783-1101 GCF_000703405.1 Apaloderma vittatum
ACGCGCTGGCCGTGACGCAGACTGGCCCCTCCAGCTTCAGCTGCACCGTGATGAAGCGCGTGTAGGAGCCATCCTTGTTCTGTGAGACAGCAGTTGCAGGGGGTAAGCAGGGCCAGGACAGGGCACTGTGACCCGGCCCCGGCCCCATGCCGGCCCCATACCAGGCTCATGAAAAGATTGCTGTTGATCTGGCTGTTGTACTCCTTGATCCGCTGCTCCACTTGCACCTGGTCCAGCTCTGCCTTCTCCCACTCGCTGGGCTCATCCTGCGTGACAATGGTGGGGCTGAGCAGCGCTGGAGGGGACTCATCCACCTGC
>NW_009723020.1:0-8215 GCF_000703405.1 Apaloderma vittatum
GCTCATCACCTTTCTCAAGGTAAAATAATCCTCTTTGCACGTTCCCGGCGGCGGTCACTCGCTTACTCACTGTCCTCCGCGGAATTAAACCCAAACCCAACCCGTGACACGAGTTTGAAAACCTGAGTTGAATGAATAAATCCGCCAAGAGCGAGCACCATTCCTTTAGAGAGGAAAAATTATTCCCTTGCAAGAACCAAGGGATGAGTCACTGGCTCGGGTGCTCTGCCTCCGAAAACACGCCGGGAATGTTCCGGGGAGCCGGTACCGGGAGCTGGCCGCTGGGTTTTCCGCCTTTTTCGTGATGAATGCGGGTGATGCCATCGAGTTTGGCTGAGGTCTGGCGAATTATTTCTCACTCTAGTGGGCAGTTGTGATTCGCACGTAGGAAACTTCACGCTAAGAAGTTAATCTCCTTAGTTTAGGGCCATCTCCCTCCGAGTTGGGGCTGGTTTAGCGCCTTTCTGCCTCGCAGATGAGAGTTTTCGAGGGGCAGTTCTTCGCGGGCTGGCAAGGTGGTGTTGCAGCAACCTCTGTCAGAAACGCCGAGTAATACTTTGTCCAGCATCTTGCTGCTCGTCTTTTTTTTTTTTCTTTTTTTTGAAGGGCACTGTGTTTTGAAACAGCGATGTCACGCTTTGATTTAGGAGTAGGCTTCGCTGCTTTTAATTAAGGAGTCAGCAGTTCATTTTCCTAACGTACTTATCTGCGTGTGACTTGGAAGCATCTTCATAAAATTGGGACGTGGAAATTTCCCCCCTCCCCTTCCTTGCCCCGAATAATAAAGCTTTAAGACCTCGTAACTAGTGCTGAATATCGTTTCTTGAGTTGTATTGTTAAAACCAATGATTTAGGGTGGGAGCATCCTAATGCTCCAGGCAGAAAGTGCTCTTAAGATAGCCCTGATGTGACTTTAGTTTTCCTTCTGCCCCATCTCCCCGACAGTGTGTCAGCTGAGATCCAACTGGTTAGTTAAAACTAGTAACAGAAAGTGGATTTAAAAGCCCCTCCTGCTCTCCCTTCCTCTCGGTATCAGTTAAATAACAAACGTAGGGGACTGGATATACCCGCTCTTTCTTTCGGGGGGAGGGAAGTTCAACCAAGTGTGTTTCAGCTGTGACAGGATTTCTAAGGGACAGTTTAATATGTGAGGTGTCGAGTTGGGATTTTTAACAAAATGCTTTTTAGGGGAGGTCGCAGCATCTCGGTTTTAGCCTCGCTGGCGATGGGATACGTGACTGTAAATCGCTCTTTCCAAATAAAGTTGTCTGATTGTGTTTAGGTGGCATTTGGATGGATTGTATCTCTTTTTAAAGGAACAATTGTGATACTGAATAAGCAGTTCTTGTCTGGATCTTCTTAGTCCCCGAAATGCACGTTTTGAAATCCACTTTTACTATCTGCTCAGAAAGCGAAAGTTGTATCTGTTAATGTGAGGAGGAATCATCCATCAAACGGAGTGTTCAAGATATGACTCATGCTAATTTGTTGCTCTCACATTAAGGCTGGAGCGCAAAAATATTTTAGCCTCTGGCATTGGAAGTTCACAATGCCACGTCCTACCACTCCGGGTCACGAATTACAAGTTTTTTTTGTTTACTGCCCCCCCAGGAAAGGAAAAAAAATCAGCAATAGAAAGAGGGTATTTTGCACGAGAGCCTGTCCCAGGCGATCAAAATATCACAAAAATGTTGACTTGGCATTAATGCTAGGTCAAGTAAAACCGTGGTCTGTGTCTGAATAAAAATGACTTGGGAGAGGCATGCAGCAGGTGCTGTCTTCCCTTCTTGAACAGAGAGTTAAAAAAAAAATGCTGCCTGATCCTTTTAAAAAAGGCTTTAGCGCAGGCAGCCCGTGGAAACTGAGGAATACTGCTTGTTGCAAAGAGGGGCTGTTAGACAGCGCTGCTAATGACGCTGGCTATCTGGGAACCAAGATAAGCAGACTTATATAAGCAGCAGCTTCATAGCCTGTAGCCTTATGAATATACATTGTTTTATGTCCACCATCTCTGTCGGTTCCGTAGAAATAAGTGCATCATTACCTTAAAGTGCTGACGATTCTTTGAGGCTTAAAAATATCCATAAACTGCATAAGTTTGAACCTTGTCCAAAGGATTTGGGCGCTCTATTATCCGATCTGCTAGCTCTGCCTTTGAAACTGTATCTCTGGAGCTATCCTTAGGTGCTCTTAAGTGTCTTCTGATGCAGTTTAATGACATTGTTCATTGCTGATTTAAAGTTGGCTGTAAAACACTTCAGAACTTTTTTTTTTTTCAAAATGAAAGTTGTATTTAAGTACAGGACTTGCTTAATGTTGTACTTTCCATCTTTATTGTACGTACTCTGTTCTTTTTGCACGACGTAAGTGTCTCAGTGGCTTTTCAGAAAATAAAACGGTTGAAAATCCGCAATTGTCACTGAAGCCAGGCAAAAGTTTAATAGAGATGCTGGAGCTCGTGCCGTGCCCTGATGTAGCCGTGGAGAGTTCTCCAGGAGAGTTCTGCATCCGACTCTTCAGCGCTTGCTTTGGCAAACCAGCCCCTTAGGCTGTTGTTTGAGGTGGCTGCTGTGGCTGGGCACGGCGTGGTCACGTTTGGCTTACCTGTTGCATCTCTGGTTTTAGCCCAGATGGGACGTAAAATGCAGACAAAAAACGGACAGGCCGGCCTCGCTCCTAACCATTTCCACAAGTTTTTGCCTCCCGCTGTCGTACCGAATCCAGGATTTCTTCTGTGAATCGTTTTCCTGTCAGATAGGCTCGTGGGGTTGGGGAACATGTATTCATACCCACGTGGGTTCTTAGTGTTTGTATCCACCAGTGGCTTTTATCCGAGGATCACCGGCATCGCGCTCCTGGAGAAGGAGTGGCTGGAGTGATGCAGGGCTTGCCGTGGCAGGAAGAGGAGGTGGGAACCCCCTGGTAACCCTGGGTGGCCGTAGTCGCAGCTGCTGTCAGGAGAGGCAAAGTGACTGGAGCTTGGGTGCAACTAAGAAAACGTCCCAAAGCAAGCTTCTAGAAACACCGCCTTCTCCCAGAAGGCACGATGAAACAAATTCGCGCAGGCAGAGCATGAGCTTTGTAACGCTGTCCACCCTCCGCTGACGTAAAAGCGGGCAGGTGGGAGTGAGCCAGCGCGGTGTTTTAGTCGGCTCTCGCAGCCTCGAGTCGCGTTGTTTTGTGAAGGAAACTGTAGGGAAGAAGTCCTGGAAGGCTGCAGTGCTGATCTAATGGGAGTGCAAGTTTCCCCAAACTCGGCTGCAGAGCTGGCACGCTGCGTTAGTACGGGACTGAGGAGACGGAGGCACATCTTGAATACAGATGCGCTTAAACTGGCTTAAGGTGCCGGAGTGATTTATTTTAATGCTCCATTAGGCTGAATTGGTTTGTGTGGTTTCTAAACCACTTTCAAATTGTATCTGCTAGGGGTTTGTCCCAGGCGGACTGGATGAGTTTTAATAACAGCGTTTTCTGCCTTAGAATAAACAGCTCTAGTGCCAGCGTGGTGTGTGGAGCAGCCCGGAGCAGCGCAGGCTGCAGCTCAGCCGAGCCGTGGTCGCCGCGGTGGGGGGGGGCCCGTGCGGCGGCCCGGCGGAGCCGTGCTCGCCGTGGTGGGGGGGTCCCCCTCTGTCTCCTCCCTTTGGCTTCTGTATTTTGAAGTCAGTTGTTATTGGCTGTTCTGAAACAGCTTTCAGGTCTTTATATTTTTTTTCCTTCCCCAAACCCTTTCTCCTGCAGCTGTGTTCTCCAGCATCTCTAGATGTCTGCCAGCCCTTATCGATTAGCTTCTCTTCCTATCACAAAGTAGCTGCTGATGAAGAGAAAAAGAACATGTTGCTATTCTTATTAGTTTCCAGACGCAGAGGGCACAGTGGTCAGTGTATAAATGCATCGGGAACCTGCTAAATGTAGAGCTGTGGCTTCAGGCAGCCCTCGATCCAAATCGCTTTGGTTTCGGTGCTAGCGCGCTGGTATGAACACGTTGTTTAACTAAGATGCCTTATCGCATCCTGGCTCCCCGTGGCTGCAGTTGAATTCTCAACGGTGCACTAAACTCGGCTGAAAGGTGGGGCGTTATTCTGCGGCTCCCGTCGGCGCGTTCGTACGCTCCAAAGGTAGTCCCAAGGTGGCGTCTGATACGATCGTTAGCAAAACGAGTTATCTGTTATGTAAAGATCAAACGCTGTGTCAGGAAAAGATCTGACAAGCACCTAGTTGTTTTCCATAAGAAGTGCTGCCCTCCGGAAACTTAATAATTATTCGATTGTTACGATGCATGCCTTCCTACACCTACCACAGAATCTGCACAGCGAATGCGTTTCAAGCGCGGGCTGTTTATCCTGTCCGAAAACAAAATTATGTAACCTTTTGCAGTTGTTGCTTCAATGGCTTTTGGTCTAGCATGTGCTTTCCTGTCGTTTGTAAATGTTCTCACTGCGTCAGAGCGAGCACCCGTCAATAGAATTTAAGTGTGAATGTTTGGTTTTAGGCACACGAAGCCTCACATCACCAACAGCAGGCAGCACAGAACAGTTTGTTGCCTCTCCTGAGCTCTGCTGTTGAGCCACCTGATCAGAAGCCGATTCTGCCCTTACCAATAACGCAGAAACCTCAACCTGCACCAGAAACATTAAAGGAAGCTATTGTTGGGATTAAAAAGGAAAAACCTAAAACCTCCTTTGTGTGCACTTACTGCAGCAAAGCTTTCAGGGACAGCTACCATTTGAGGCGTCACGAGTCCTGCCACACAGGGATAAAGTTAGTGTCACGGCCAAAGAAAACTCCCACCACAATGGTGCCCCTTATCTCGACCATCGCTGGTGACAACAGCCGAAGTTCCTTGGTTTCGACTATCGCGGGCATCCTGTCCACAGTCACTACGTCTTCCTCTGCCACAAACCCCAGCAGCAGTGCCGGCGCGACGGCCATGGCAGTGACTCAGACAGTGAAGAAGCCCAGCAAGCCCGTTAAGAAGAACCACGCTTGCGAGATGTGCGGGAAGGCCTTCAGGGATGTCTACCACCTCAACCGGCACAAGCTGTCCCACTCAGATGAAAAACCCTTTGAATGTCCCATTTGCAATCAGCGCTTCAAGAGGAAGGATCGCATGACATACCACGTGAGGTCTCACGAAGGTGGCATCACCAAACCATACACCTGTGGTGTTTGTGGAAAAGGCTTCTCGAGGTACCATGTAGAAAATCCCAGGCGAGCTCAAGTGTTGGCTTTTCATAACCAAGAAGGGTTAAGCTATCATAGCGAGGGGCTAGGAGAACCAGACATCTTAGAAGATTGGTGAGGGGATAAAGAGCCTTGTTTACCTCTAGGGTGTGGGTCTCGGTCTGAGCCAGCTTGGCGGCGGCCACAAGCGGTCGCTCTTTTATGAGAGGGTTTGGAAATGATTTTGCGACCTCATCCAGGTCCTGTTGGACACCTGCCTGTGTCCCCGGTGGTGGCCACCGAGCCCCTTTACCCGGTCCGTGACCGAACGGGGCGCAGCAGGCAAACTGCCTCCTTGTCTCGGAGCGAGGTTGGGGCGTACTGACAGAGCATTGTGGGGGAGCTTGCATTGCTGCTGCCTGTATTTGTATCTGTGCTCGCAACAGAGAAAAACTTCAACCTTCAGAGTTGATCTGCCACCTTTACACGAGGTACGGCCACACGTACCTGGTGTCAGGTGTGTGAGAAGAGCGCGGTTAAGTTCTAAACTGCGGGTTGGGTCTCAGCGTAACTCCGCGTTAACTCTAGCTGAAAGCCGCCGCGTAGGTGAGGGGAACGCGTTCGCTGCTGCCGCGCAGAGGGATGGGGGCTGCGAGGGGTCCTCAGCGCAGTGCTCAGCACCGCTGGCCGAAGTGTCATTACTATGTATTTGTAACAGGATGCTTTTCCTCTTCTGTTCCTCTCTCCTTTGCAGGCCTGATCATTTAAGCTGTCACGTTAAACACGTTCACTCAACAGAGAGACCCTTCAAATGCCAAGTAAGGGCTAAAATGATTTGTTAAGAACAATACCTTTTTGTGTTGTTAGAAGCTCGGGTGAATAATCTTTCCAGACTGCTGTATTTGCCCCGGCACTTTTCTTTGAAAAGCAAGTTTAGGTCTAAAGTCATGTCCGCCTTAGATACTGGCAGCACTGTAGTCGTGACGTAAGTGTAGAGGCAGTTTAAAAGGGTGCTGTGGCTACTTCTTTAGGAAGATCAGAGCCGTTTTGCTTTCCTGGAGGGCAACGCAGGTGCTCCGTTTTATGATACACTTCACTTGGTAGAAGGGTTGTAATAGTGTCCTCAGCTCAGTGCTGGTGACTGGAGTAAGGCATCTGAGGTGTTTCTCAGCAGATTCACAGTAACTGTATTTCTCAGTATATCCTCTTAAAATGGATCCGAACAGTTGATTCTGGATCCGCTATTTTGCTGGAAGGTGAAAGCAAGTTGTTTTAAGTTGCTGACTGAGTATAAGAGAAAGAACTCAAGCGCCCTCGAACAATTAACTGTTTTGCTTGGAAGAGCCATGCTTGTTCCAACCTGTGTTTTAGTGACTCATCATATTAAATAAAAGCCTCATGTGAAAAGAGTAGCGTTAGAGAAAGGTTTCGTTTCCTTGTTCTCATTTGGATGGGAACAGATCTAATTGAGCAATTTAAGATATCAAGTTCATGTTTGTACAGAAAAACTGTATCAGAGAGCAACTTTGCCTGCTCTGGGCTTTTTTGTAAGCTACTTCTTGCTTTGGTAGGTAAGGCGACCTGCTGCTTTAAGAAAGTTCAAGTAGCATAGAGGATCATTTTTGTCCTAATAGTCTCAGAAGCCAACTTCCATTTTCAGTGTCTGTTTAGCAGTTTGCTTTTGGTTTCTCTATAAATAGAGGTAGAACTGTGGGTTGTCAGTATGCTTAGGCTCCTGTTTGCACCTGCAAGGTAAAAGAGGCTTAACGGCGGGCGTGTAATTCCTACTGTAACGATGCTGTCTGCGCTTCACGTGTAACTGTTGTCCTTCATACAGACGTGCACTGCTGCCTTTGCCACCAAAGACAGACTGCGGACACACATGGTGCGCCATGAAGGAAAGGTATCGTGTAATATCTGTGGTAAACTTCTGAGTGCAGCATATATCACCAGCCACTTAAAGACACACGGGCAGAGCCAAAGTATCAACTGTAATACCTGTAAACAAGGCATCAATAAAAGTAGGTGAACGTTTTAAAAACATTTCTCATAACAATGTGTTTGCAAAGGGGAATTGCCTTTGAATACATTAACATGCAAAAACGTCCCCCTTAGTCTGGGCGTTCACACCTGGTAGAAGTAGATATTTGATAACAGGATCTTCTTCAGCTCAAGAATTGGCATTTGTGGAGTTGCTTTGCTGCTAGACTGTGCTCTCCTTAGGAGTGCCCTGCAGTTTGTGAGAATAACCCATCTCTTGAAGAAAAGAGTTGCCAAGGTTTCTCATCTAAGTATGATGCTGTACAGGCCTAAAAGTCCCAAGAGAGAATTCTGGAGTTTTTTAAGAGTATTTAAGAACTGCCAAGATGTGCGAAGTGTCAGGTTCAAAGCCTCATCTAAAGCTCATCAAAAATAGGAGAAAGGTTTCTCTGAGCTTTGACCTTGGGGCTCAGTGGTTCCTCCCTCTGGCAGTAGCTGACAAGAAAAGCATTTAAATGCAGCCCTGAGATGTTTTGGGCATTAATGGCATTCGACTAGTGTTGTGCAGGCTTTCAAATGAGATGTTTGTAATAGTTCCTTCTAGTCTTAAACTCTGTGGAAGTACTGAAGCCTGAACCTGGGAGTGCCTAGGAAGCAAACGAAGGCTTGACTTTCAAATCTTCTCTATTAAAATACCCGTAACTTAAGTTAGCCCACGTGCTTAGTGATAGAAAAGGGGTTTTCAGAGAAATTGAGATGGAGAAGTAAGGCATGTCTTTAGAAATTTTGTCCAGAAAGTCTTTTAAACAGTATTCATTTACAACATCTTTTCAGTTCCTGTTACTTCTGGATAATTTGAAGGTACCCGGAATGTCTAAAATGCCTGATTGTTGAGCTTAATGTGAAATTTGGATGTGAAGTGTTTTTCGAGGTATAGAGTTACAGCTCTAGCTCCCAAGCCAGCTTGGTGGTGCTAAGCCAGTTCACATGTTAGAGGGGGAAATGACGAGCTGTAACATGGCCAGAGAGTGGTAACATGCTGTTCTGTGATGGAAAGGTAAACTGAAAATATTAA
>NW_009723021.1:0-9786 GCF_000703405.1 Apaloderma vittatum
GAGCTCCCTTCCAACCCCAGCATCCTGTGATCCTGTGATCTGCATCCATCCTGGTTCTGGGTGCCTTTTGTTTTTTTTTCTAATGTTTCATCTTATGGCTTAGCTACCTGTTGCATGCAGTGAGCTGCCACAGAACTTCCCTTAGCGTCTCTGTGATGTGACAGTCACTACACCAAGCAGAGAAGTGTGGCTTGTTTTGTTTTTCAGCCTGCTGGGGGAAGACCATGTTTGCCTGAGCATTCTTACTTGTATCTGCCTAAGAGCATGTGCTGTCTGATGGCTGGAGCAAGGAGATGCCTTTGCACACATGTGGTCTGCCCCAGAGAATTGTGCTACTTGGTTTTGTGCTGTTCTTTCTTTTTCCTCCTTGAATTCTATGTGTGTGACCTCTGCCTGTGAACAAGAAGGCTTTACTGCGTTTTCTTTTTTTCAATGGTGCCCTGTATTAACAGGTTACTAGTCAGTCTTGCAAGGAAATTGACCAAAGACTTGGAGATTTTACTCAGCCAGTGGCTGTACCCTGACCTTGTGCAGAAGAGTCAAAATAGAATACAGAAGGATTTTCAGCGTCCTGAGAGGATTTGAGGAACAACAGAAAATGTAGAGAAAATTCCTTGCTTTTGCAGTAAAGTAAGAAAGTGAACACTTTAGAATATTTTTTTTTTTTTCTCCCCCCCCAGGTCTATACAATCAACTTGGAATCTCGTTATTTGCTAATACAAGGAGTTCCTGCATTAGGCGTTATGAAGGAGTTAGTTGAACAATTTGCGTTATATGGTGCCATTGAAGAGTATCATGCTCTAGATGAATATCCCGCAGAGCAATTTACTGAAGTTTATCTTATAAAATTCCAAAAACTGCAATGTGCAAGGTATGAGATGGGGCAATATCTGCCTCTTGTCTTAATCTTTTACACCTTCTTTTTTTACAACCTGCTAAGTCTCTGAAGTGAAATCCTCAGTTTTTCCAATACAATTTAATTCTTTCAGGGTGGCCAAAAAAAAAATGGATGAGCGGAGTTTCTTTGGTAGTTTGCTGCATGTGTGCTATGCTCCAGAATTTGAAACCGTCCAAGAAACGAGGGAGAAGTTGCAGGATAGAAGAAAGTACATAGCAAAAGCAACAAATCAAAGAGGTTTGTAATTAAATGTTCTGTAGAATCTTAATGTCCCACTTAAGGGGTGTGTAGCGTTTTGGTTTTGAAAGATACATTTTACGTATATTTGCAGCAGAAAGGAGACATCTATCAATATTTAGAGTTGTTTTTTCAAAACAGCTTTTTGGTTAAGACTAAAATAAAGAATGCTTAAACAGTTAAGTATTTCCTTTTTCTTTTCAAAATGTGATCAGAAATTTCAAGCACTGGCAGGAATTTTTGGATCATCATAAGCTTGTTCCAGCTTGTTCAGGCATGCACAAAGGGACAGTTTTGTAAGGAAGGTGCCTATACCAGAACCTTCAACAAAAAATTTCTCCAGCCTACATACGGGCACTGGAGGAATGCTGAGAATAGACTGGATTTACAAAGGCTGCCCTACTGCTGAGTTCCCAGGCAGGCAGCAGTGGAGCCTGGGCAAGCTGAGAAATAAGCAAATTGCTAAGCAGAGGCTTCTTTCTTGCGCTTACGTGCTTTCATGCCATTTTTCATTGCATGAGGATATTTAAAGGCAGTAAAATCACTGCTTTTAACATCAAAACACTTGTGTTTTCAATGTTGCAAGACAGCCTCTCCTTGAGGTCATAGCTGGAGGTAAAAGTCATTGACTGGAAACATGGGAAATATTTCCCTTGTGTTCTCAAAGCTGCTGAAACACTGCTCAGGCGTTCCTCACAACCCAGCAGAGCGACTAGGCTGAAAGGCTAGTCTGAAAAGTGCTGCTTAGGAGAAAAGAATCAGGAAGGTGGCTGGGAATGCAGCGTCCCTGGTATTGCTTCTGTGACTGTATTAAATGATTTTTATGTGTTAGAATTAATAATGACATGAAATAGTGAAGCTATTTTTTTGTTGTTTCAAAGATTGCTTTGTATTAAAAAAAGTAGAGGAGCCTAAGAAGACAATCTCAAAGAACTCCGAGCCTGATCGTCTGTGGAGTACATCGGGATCACGTGCAGCCAGCTCCTGGGACCTGTCCTGCTTTACAAGTTCTCCCGGCGCATCCCATAACACAGGGCATCCCTCTGGGAGTCCTTATCAGAACCTGCTGACATTTCCCCCTAACAGTGGTGCTGAAACTTCTGGGTACTTTGGTCAAAACGCGTCCCTAACTCCAAGTGGGCATCCAGGAGGACATGGTCCACCGACTTCCTTAATGCGGCAAAGAACGGTGCCGATTGATAACGGAGTCGATAGGTTTATGCCTCGTACAACTCACCTGCAAGAACGTAAGAGGAAGAGAGAAGAAAGCAACAAATTTTCTCTCATTGGAACAAGTGTGGACAATACCGAAGTCATTATTGGTCCACAGCTTCCAGAAATACCCAAAGTAGATTTGGATGATGATTCATTGAATACTTCAGCTACGTTAATTAGAAATAAACTGAAAGAGGTATGGATTCTGAAAGTTTTGACATTTTCATTTTCAGGCATGTATATTATGTGCTTGTTGTCCATAAAAATTGACCCCAAGATAACTTGATTCAACATTTACTCAGTATCATCAGTTTATTTGCCTCCGAAAGCCAGTGTTCTTAGTTCGTAACTCTTCCAGGCAGTACTACAGGCCATTCTGCTCCATAGCTCTTGCACTGCACTTCAGAAAATACAAATGTCAGTGCATGGTCCTAAATGATTTTCTAGTAAACGGCACTTCTTCCACACCAGGGGACATGGTGACTTTGGAGGTAGTCGTGGTGACTCCCGCGTAGTACTTGTATCTGGTTTCTGATTGAAAGGGAGTGGAAAATAGTAAAGTCAGTAGAATTTTGCTCCAACACTTCTTATGGCATTAAAAAATGTTCATAAGCGCACATTCTATGTCTTTAAGCTAGATAACCTTTTATAGAAGATACTAATCAATTTAGCAGGTCAAACACTCCTGATACAATTTTTTTTTTTAAAATCAAGATATGAAAAAGCTCCCTTGAAAGAGCTTACCTCCAGTCAAATTGATAAAGAAGCACCCCTTATTAAAGGCATTTCGAAAATGTGCGTCAAAACACACATTTTCCCTTTTGCGTCCCTTCCTGGAAAACCTCAGTTTAAAAAGCATACTAAACCTTGCTTTGAGAGGTCATAAGATGTGTAACACGCTGCCCTGAGTGTCTGAAATCAGTTTGTGTGGTTAAAATACAAAAATGGTACCGGTAACACTTCTGCTTTTTAAGTTTCAACTGTCTTTTGTTTAATGCTGCTTTTGGGTGTTATTTTTTCCCTTTTTCTGCAGAAAAATTCAATACAAATGTGATTATAGCAATACAGCCCTCCCAGCATTCAAATGTTGGAGACGTGGCCTTACTCTAAAACTAGCATTAGTAAAGGAGTGGTTACAGTTTACTAACTTGTTTTTATTTCCCCCCCCTCTGATGTAGGTAGCAAATTCTGTTTCAAGACCATCTGTGGAAAAGCCAGAGAGTAGCTCAGCCAAACCACTTGTAAAGCAGAGAAGAAGAATATAGATACTGCTGGCAGCATCTTCCAACAGTCCTTGTTAAAAGGATGTAGTTTAAAATACTTATGTTAAAAACTAAACATAGTTCATATTGTATTTGCAAGCATTCCCTGTTAAAAATTGTGTCAATTTGTTTCTTGGAATGAACAAAGCCGTACAATATATTATTGTTACAGTCTTTTTCTGTGTATCTTATACTATAACATATTTCATAACTCAACTGAAGAATTGTATTTAGGTAGAGTAATAGGAGTAGATTCTATTTATTTAGCAGCTTTTACAGTAAAGGAATACTGAAACAGTAACAGTTTCAAGCTGCTCCTGTCTTTACTATGCCATGAAGAATGGTGAAGAAAAAACTCTTACAAGAGTATTCCACTTGGAAAGATGGTTTACGAGCTTCTTGGAAAGTTTTCTCTTCAAATGCCATTCTGCTCTGATAAAAAAAGCAAACCATACAACAGAAAACAAACAAACAGAAGTTAATTTTCAATTAACTAAAGGATTTAAATTTAATTGGAAGAGATGCCAAACTGCAACGTCTCAGCAGTGACAGTCCAGACACGTAGGCTACCTCTTGCTTTACAGCTTGGAAAATGTCAGTTCCACAGCATTCATGTCATCACCGAGAGACCCACCAGAACATCTGAAGTTATAACTGACAGGGAAATTCCAATTGTAAGCGCTCAGCAGCAGCAACCACACGTGCCCAAGAAAGGAGCTGGCCCAGAGGACAAGAAGCCCCAGCTGTACGAAGGCACAACTTTCAGTACTTAAAAGTGGTGTGTGGTTCAAATAGAATAATGATATTGGATTGGAAAAAACCCTAGATCTCATAGAGCAGAAACACTCTCCCCAGTTGAACTTAATGCTAAAGAGAAGAGTATGTTCTAAATCACCGTCTTCCAAAAAAATAAAAGATCTGAATCAAATTATTATTGCTAACATATAAAATGCATTCAGATGCAATTAAAAACTGTAGTGCCATACTCTGACACAAAAACCACTCCAGGTAATTTTTTCAGGAAGTTACCAGCCTCTCCCAAAAGAGGCTGTAAGTGAAGCGATGCCAGTGGCACCCAAGAAAAAAAAAAGTTGTATTCCTGGAGCGCTTTCAGATAAACCATTCAAGAGAACAGTCTCAGTTTCTTAGTCTGTGAGGGTGCTCCTTGAGGATGACTTATGACATTGCTGCCCCAGGGCAGACAAACCCTGAGTAACGGCACGCTGTTGTATTCTCTGGTACCAGAGTTGGACTGTGCAAGGTCAGAGCGGTGCTGTGCGGGGTGGGGCTGAATCCAGCACACGCGTATCTCAACTGACGCGTCTGTCAGCTGACTGCAGCAGCCCCCACGTAACGACAGGCACTACCGTGCTACAGACACCTCGATACCAACAGTACGGAAAGTATTGCACTTCTTTTTTTAAACTCGATCTACCTTTATGTCTGGCAAACATGGTCCAAAGGCTTCTAAGAGAAGATTTTCATCTCTGACTGCTTTTTCAAAGTCCATAAAAGAAAGCTTGCCATCATGATCATAGTCCTACAAAAGAAAGGGAACTATTCAGCAAAGGTTGATTACTTGGAGTAATCTTATTTTTGTTTAATAGGTGTTTCATTGACATGGATGCTATTTTTAGTTTGTTTGTATGCAAAAATCATCTTTGGGCTGTCAGTCTCTGCTCAGACAAGATGCGTATCATTTACTTCTCCCTAAGGCATAAAGGGTGGTGTAAGCTCCGCTACCTCAGGCAGCGTTGCTAATGGGATTCCAGAGAAGGCAAAACTTTAACATGAGAGGAGGCTGAGCTGCGAATTGCATGGACAAATCTCAAGCACAACTGCACCAAAATGAATTATCAGGAACTAAGGGTAAGATGGACCTTTCAGCTGAGGGTGTGAAAAAAAGAGACGAGTCTGAAAAACAGAAAAAGATTATGTTAAATAAAAACAGTTGGGATTCAAGATGAGGTTTTAAGTGAGATTTTCTGACCACTACCATGGGAAGGGAGGTTTTATTTCTTGATTTGATAAAAATGTTGAAGCACAGTCCCTGGCTGATCTGGATATCCTAGAGTAATCAAGGTAGGAAACATTGTAGATTAATAACCTTGAGATGAATATATAAATTGGATAAAGACATTTCATGATCATTTGATACAAGCACAGATGTACTTAATAAAGCTACTGCAGGTAATAGGATTGGATCAGTGGATTGGGTTGGAAGGGGCCTCAAAGATCATCGAGTTCCAAGCCCCCTGCCATGGCAGGGACATCTCCCACTAGATCAGGCTGCTCAAGGCTCCATCCAGCCTGGCCTTGACCCTCCCAGGGATGGAGCATCCACAGCCTCCCTGGGCAACCTGTGCCAGGGTCTCACCACCCGCAGGGTGAAGAACTTCTTCCTTCGATCTAGTCTAAACCTGCACTCTTCCAGCTTCCACCCATTACCCCTCGGCCTGTCAAAAGTGCCTCCCCAGCCTTCTTGTAGCCCCTTCAGGCACTGGCAGGCCACTAGAAGGGCTCCCCGGAGCCCTCTCCAGGCTGAACAACCCCAACTCTCTCCATGAGCTGCTCCATGATCTTGCCAGGCAAACATGAGCATGACTGGCATGTAGTTCCCTGGCTCTTCCTTTTTTCCCTTTTTTTTAAAAAAAATGAGGGGTTTTAGCCCTTTTTGCAAAAAGCAAAAAAGGAAGACCTAGGGAACTCAGATGCCTAACACTGGAATAAACGCACTTTACACTTTTGAATTTTCCACTTTTGACTGGGCTTTTGTTTTGACTGGCTGTGCACATATACACATGCTAGATTATACTTAAAGTCTGTAATACATTCAGATAATAACAATTTCATTTGAGTATACTAGGCTGAGACGCATTAGATCTGGATTACATTTCTGGCTCTCCTTGGGGGACTTGTATATCTCAAGTATGTAACTGACTCTGTGGCTCAGAATCCCACTAAATCAGACGCAGTATTTTGTTACTTCACAGGAAGGTTTCAAAGTTCAGTTAACGAATGTTCGAAAGACACTCAAGTATCACAAGGAGTAAGTACTTGCCATTTTCTTCAGTGCTATGTCGACCAAGTCCTTAATTCCTTCATCAGGATCTTCTTCTGGTGGTTGTTGGATAAGGCTGTTTTTCAGCATTCGAAACATTTCCTCTCTTGAAATATATCCATCACCATTCAGATCGTAAACCTCAAAACAATCTTTTTGAAAGATAAATCAATTGAAAGTTCATACAAAGTCTGTCACACACTATTAAAAGCTGTCTGTTACCTATAGACAGAAAATGTGAATGGCATGTTGTACAGCATATTTATCGAGCTACATTCCTTATATATAATATTCATATATGGAGTATATTGTCACATTTTGATACATGTATCAGTCAACTATTGCCTATTGACCCTTTTTAGTTAAAATTATTTCTGCTCAAATAAATAATCTTCAGTTCACAGAAACCATACTAACTTATGGATATTAAACTTCTCTAAAATTGTCTATTCAGAATATAAACAAGGTTTTGGGTTCGAAGCCCAATTTCCCACAGTGAGTACCAGCTGTCTATGTCAGAATGACTTTGCACCCACAAAACACATCCTCATAATTTCAGAATAAGGGTTGGAAAAGTAAAGGAAAAGGAAGAATGAGTGGTTCTAGCATGGAAAAGACAACTGAAGTATCCCTTAATGCAGAGACAAAATCCACATAAGAATACATATCTGCCTAATTCCTCTTCTGATTGTTTCTAGCTGCCCAGAATCAGAAATCTACAACCATAATAAACTTTGCTATCCTTCACAAAACTCGTTTAAACAAACAAGCAAAACTTCAGCCTTTAGTTCTGGAACACAGGAGGGTGTTTTTTTCCTGACAAAGACAATGTCTACAGGGAAAAGCTGCTGGCATACACTTAGGACAGACACCGCTGTGTATCCTCGAGCGCTTACAGCAGGGCTGCAGAAGTCACTGCTCGCAGCGGTACTGACACGCCCGATTACGCCCTGGGCACAAGCCCTAGTGCTGTGTCACTCCAGGCCACTTTCCGGATGAATTTACACAGCGCATTAGGGATGGCTGATGCTACAACCTGGGAACTAGGGAAGAAACACGCTTTCATTCTCCTTTCCCTATTACTCTTTTTTTTTCCTCCACATGCTCTATTTTATTCTATTTCCCTGCTTCTTAAAAATTCTGGAGTTCTTGCTATTTCTTCTCCTCTATCCTTCTCCATCATTAGTAAGGAGGGTCTCATGACCCTCTTAAAAATAGACTTAGTTTTTCCATCTATGCTTCCAAGATGATGAATGGCTGGAATTAATGCAACTGCTGCCCTGTCCCTCTTGTGCCAGTAAATCAATGTTGCCACAGGGCATGGCTGGCTTGAGACTGTTATGTTGCCAAAATCACCCCTGAGCTACATCTGCTTCTTTCTAATTTTGTGTGTGAATAAAAACAAATATATTCTGTCAAAACTTTATAATGTAGAACAAGGTTCAGTCTAAATGCTGGATTTGTAAGCAGCAAAATAAGGTGGCAGCTCTAAGGGCACAGAAAAAACCTCTGTCTCAGAGAAGCCATTTCAGAACTTGTTTCTCTGCATTAAACTATACAGAAGAAAGCTCTTCAGTTACCAAATACTTTGTAAGAGTAAGTCCTAAATGATAACAAACCTTGTAAGAGTAAGTCCTAAACGATAACAAAAGTGTAATTTAGTAGCCATGAATTCAATGATTACTATTGAATACTAGCATACAGCCAAATCTTACATTTAATCTTTTCTTCAAGTGTCCCCCGGAGAAGTATGGCTAGTCCTTCCACCCACTCCACCACACCGATGCTGCTATTGTTGTCTTTATCAAAAGTGCGGAACACTGGGAAGCATATTAGATAACATTCTAAATTTACATAATAGGAAAACACAAATAAAGGAATATTTTCTTAAACTCAATGAAAGTATAAACACATATTTTTTCTGAAGATGTTTCGCTGCTTTCACCAAGGTATGAATACCCTTCCTGAATCTTTCTAAGGGGAATTTCGCCCCTCTGTTTACTGATCTTCCACTCCAGAATCCTGCTGGGATAAGGTATTTTGTTTGATCTGTTGCTTTCCTGACTTAAACAACTACAGGATGTATGCCTCCATGCAGGTGTAAACCACATAAACCAATACCCCTTACACCTAGGCATATCTGCATACAGAAGAACATTTTAACGAGGTTTTTGACTCAGGAAACCTTCGAAAAAGTAATCCCAGACAGAATACAGAAATATTTTTCATGTAACAAAATACTTTTTTCTTCTCCTTTCCCTGAAGTAGGAAACTCTCAGCCTTGCACCATCACTATTCATACAGCCTGTAATATAGTACTTCAATATATAATTCAAAGCATCAACAAACATCTATAATAAATCATATTTCACAATGTTCATGAGTAGGTGAGGTACAGCGACACCTCTACATGCAGAGCTAAGCACTTTGGAACTGGTGAAAACAGGTTTGCTTTTGCAAACTGAAATCAGCTCCCTTGTATGTAATCATTAAAACAATATTTAAGGATGTGTCCCTGTCCTTCCTGCAACCTCCGAGCCTGAACCAGGCTGTAGCCACCAGCAGCGGGGACTGCAGCTCCCGTGGGAACCTTGACAAGGGAGGCAAGTGACACCGGGCTGGCCTCTGACAGCGACCGGCACAGAAAGGGCGTCAGGACGGTGCAACAGCTGCCCCTCAGGCTGCTCTCCCTCGTACGACGCCGTCAGCTATCCTGAACTAAGGGAAAACTGTTCTGCACAGACAAAAAAAAAAGGCAAAGATACACTTTACTGTGTGGGAATCCTGCTGGACACACAGGGGAAAAATACGACCAGGTTTTGGTAAAACAAACTGTTGTGATATGTGAGGACCTTGCTGGACACCTGGAAGATAAAACTGGACTAGGCTGGGGTAAAACCAAGCTGCTGCGAACAAGCCGCGCAGGATAGCGCAGGATAACGGTTGAGGAATGCACCAGAAAGATCAGGCTGGGAAACGGCGTGGAAGCGTGTGGGAACAGACGTGACCGAGACAGTCGCAAGGACGAGCGTATCAGGAACACCATGAGTAACCCTGCTGGGCTCTGCGGTTCAGGGACAGCAAACTGCGGGTACGCGGCTCTCGGGGCCTCA
>NW_009723022.1:0-316 GCF_000703405.1 Apaloderma vittatum
TGAGTAACCTGTGGTTGGATGGAGCTCCTGAGCCACATCTGGACACTGAGGGGCTGTGAACTGCAGCCAGCCCCTGCCCCGTGTGTGCTCCCTGGCCCCCCAGGAAGGATGGGAGATGCTGGCAGGAAGCTCCCCAGTCCTGTGGATACGAGCAGGACAGTGGGAAAGGGGAAACGGGTCCAATTCCTGCGGCAATATCTCCCCACTGCCTTCACTAGCCCTGGTTGTAGCTGAACGCCGTGGCCAGCTGCCAGCACTGCTCCTGCTCTGGGCCAGACAGAGCTGCCTGCGAGGGGGCTGCCTCAAGGGCCCTGGG
>NW_009723022.1:333-725 GCF_000703405.1 Apaloderma vittatum
TTCACGGTGCTGCTGGTACTGGTTCTGAGCGCTGAAGGTGGGGGAGCCGGGTCTAGTGGGGAAGTGCCCCCCACCAGTTGGTGCCTCGCTTCCCCCATTCGAGGCTTCAGATTGTACCAAGCACCAGGGGTCAGAGCTGGCAAGAGATGCGTGCATTCTGCTTGGTGGATCCCAGGCAGCTCCTCTTGCGTTCTGGGCGTGCTGTGTCCCTGCGCATTGTGCTGGCCTGTGACTGGGGTGTCAAAAGCGTTTTGCAGTGGGTGACTCAGGAATTAGGGATCCAGTCCTGGTTGTGCTGGGGCAGATTCAGCCACAGGCTGAAGCCAAGCAGCGTTGGCCCGCAAGGCATAGTTGGGACATGCTCTCTGAGAGCTGTCCTGTTCCCCAGCATC
>NW_009723023.1:0-2327 GCF_000703405.1 Apaloderma vittatum
TAAAATAAAATAAAATAAAATAAAAAAAAAACGAGAAACATGCTGAGGGCTTGTATGTCAGGATCTTCAGAGTGAGAGATTTCAAATTACTATGAACTGGCAACAAAAATGTGAAAACAACGTGTTAGGATTTTAGTTATTTGTTTCTTTGTTGCTTTTTTAATAGAATGACTCTATAAGGGCACAGAGTTCACATATAAATAAATTTAAATTAGGTAAATTTTCAGTCTGTCTTCAAAAAGTAACTACTCAGCAATTCCATACTTAGTGTAAATAAGTGGGAAAAAGTGTAAGGTTTTGTAGCTTTCTTTTTGACAGTCCAGATTACAAACCTGGCTGTAAAAGGCAATAATTTTCTCCATTTTCCTTCTTCCTTAAATTTTCTTCTTTTCTGCAAGAATGTTCCTTTTGACTTTGTGTTAAGGTTTCTTAAACGCAGGACTGAATTCAGAGAAAAATGTTACCTGAGCCTTTTAATTTCTACCCACTTCGTAGATCTGGATTTGAGGTGTACCACTTCGGTTTGGTTTTAGGTTTTTTTCTCTCTTCAAAGTTGTGACTAATGTGAATGTAAATACCATTTTGCAAAACCTGCATAACTATATGGCATAGCATTTAGATTTTTATACTTTTTTTTTTGAAAATAGGTTACTGATAATCATTTAATTGGTGTAAGCTACATTCTGACTAGTCGTACAACCTGGTGGCAGTCGTTTTACTATATATTACAAAAAACAACATAACCCTGGGTTTTCCATCTGTGCAGTAGTGATAAGATATTGAAAGATGAAAAGAATACATTAAAACATTAGAAAAACAATACAGATAGATGCAGTTGATGTTTTCCAAAGTTTAACAGAGAAAAAGGAGACAGAAACGCAGAAGTGTGTGTTAAAGCAATCACATTTTCATTACATGAAACAACTTCTCCCTACTTTCTGTATTAGCAATCATTAATTCAAGATGGAACTGGGAAATCACTCAATTGAAAGAATGAGATGTCTAGAAGCTTACTTTTTTTTTTTATTTAGTTGAAGTTTATATAGCCCTTTCCTAATGAAAAAACATCACTCACGTTACCTATTTTAAAGGTGGGAGTAGAGTGTCCCAAATTGAAGGTCCCTTCCTGTGACTGGCACACTGAGAAAGAGCCCATTATCTGGTTTCTGGTCACTGGACAGCTTCAGTAGCCTGAAGGAAAATAAGATCCACTGATCTTTACCAAAGAGTTGCTGTTATGAATAGTTACATTAGAAAATAAGAGTAACCTAGTTTTGGAAAACTTACTCTGAAGAATTACAAGATAAGTGGATGGCAAGAGTTTTTGTACAGCTAAGTTTTGTCTATAACAGTTTAGTAACTCACTGCTGTCTATAAAATAAACAGTATTCTAATCCACTGTTCTGTTCTCATAAAACTGTCCTAAATTAGTTAGACCGGCTGTCCCAAGCCTTCGAATTGCTTTGATTTTCCATCATTATTCTGCTGCTGAAAGTAATCAGATGGTCTGAATATCTGCTTGCCCATTTGCACAGCAATATATATGCCTGCTACAACATGACACAAGTTTACTGCTGAGGAACTAAAGCAATATTCAGCTGTCCTTGACTGGAACAACACTTCATTAGATTCTGCAATGTTAAATCTGACAGATGATGGGAAACCTTTTACAGCTTTGGAAGGGGACAGAGCACATAATAAACTTCTGTAGTCCAGAAATACATAGCAACTGCAATTATTTTTGCTTTATTTTAATATGGAGAGTGCTGTATGTCTCATTTTCACTGGGATAGAATCATAGAATCAATTTTCTATTCTGGAAAGCTCAATTTTTGAGAAGACTGCAGCATCCAATTTGGTGAGAACAAAGTTGATAACATACTTTGTTTTCATTTGTGGCCAACCATGGTATGTGACTCTCTCCATAGCAATCAAAGTCATTAGCAGTTTTGAGTGAGCCAGATGCTAAATCCAGGCCCAGAGCAGCTGACACAAGCTGGCCAACAGAAGTTTTCTATGCCATAAATGTCATGCTCACTATAAATGGAAAGTAGGCTGGGGACAGTCTCTTCTCTTCAATGCTTACCATCCTTGGAGGGTCTCATCCATCAGTAGGATCAGTACTGGGCCCTATTCAACATCTTTATTGATGACCTGGATGAGGGGATTGAGTCTACCCTCAGTACATTTGCAGAAGACACCAAGCTGGGGGGCAGTGTCGATCTGCTGGAGGGTAGGAAGGCACTGCAGAGGGACCTGAGCAGGCTGGGTCGATGGGCTGAGGACAATGATATGAAGTTCAACAAGACGAAGTGCAGGGTCCTACA
>NW_009723024.1:0-5877 GCF_000703405.1 Apaloderma vittatum
CCAGGATCCTCCTTCCTACCCTTCTTGAAGTATCTCTGCGTAGTGATGTACAAATACCTTTAAATGATTCATTTTTGATCCTGAAAAATGAGTCTATGGACACCATTGACTATATCTTATGTGATGCTTTATGAAAACCAAACATGAACTCATTAATTTTCACCTAAAATACATGAAATAAAAAAAGAAGCCCAAATTTCAAGATTTTAACACTCATTTTTTAATTTTCTGTAACTTGATCTGTCAGATTAGAGATGAAGTGTACAGCTGGCTCATTGGAATACTTGTTCCCTGGGAACTCTTGTCCCCAAGGATTTGGCCTCATTCTGTGCATGCATGAATAAAATGAGATCTGGATTTCAACAGAATTGAAGCAGCTGCAATTCCTAATGGGAAACTTAAAAATCAGGGTTGGATTTATTAGCTTTAGATGATGAATTTGATCTTGAAGATGATGATAATAGGAAATCTCACTTTAATATCAATAGTCAATGGTTACCATCCTTTCTCTTTTTTCTTTTTAATTAGGAGGTGTTATATCCTATAATGGTAATTTGGCTGAGATTTAAAGCAAAACTTGAAGTTCATACAGCATGTCTTCTCCCTTCTTCTGCTACTATTCCTCACCCAAAAGAAAACTTTCATCCCTAATATATATATGTCTTTTGAATATGTCCTTTGGTAAAATTTCTACCAACACATTTTCTAGTTCTTGCCAGAAGCAAGTGGACCACAATTCAGGTCTAAGAACATGTTATCCAATAAAAATGGATGCAGTAAGTAGAAATTTGTTAAAGAACAGGGATTGTGAGAAAACCACTTGTCATCTCTCTCCTTCACATGCAACAAACATATTATCTTCACGCAAAATTTTCTTTCAAAACTTTCATGAGAAGCGTTGATGCTTCATGTTTATTTTCCAATAAACATTTGCTTGACTATCACTGCAGCATACCTGGAATGTTTGTGGAAAGCACGCATGTACCCATTAATTCCAGGGAGCCACATCAGCATTTTAATCAAAGCAGACTGAGGAACAGCTCCTGTCTACAGAGCCAGGGTTATCAAGGAAACCGTAACTTCTTTAATTTATTCTGCTTTCAGATATTTGCTAGGTTTAACCAAAGTGCAGAATGTTATAAAAATGCATGGAAATAATTCATAACATATCTACCTGAGTAGTCTGATCTAGTGGAGAGGCGTCCCTGCCCATGACAGGGAGGTTGGATTAGGTGATTTCTAAGGTCCCTTCCAGCCTAGGCCATTCTGTGATTCTAAGGCTAAATCTACACTTGATTTTAGGTTCAGCCTTGAGTTCATCATCTTCTGAATTTAGTAATTTTGCCTCTAACACATTGACCTTTGTAGGACACAGCGACTAACAGCTATGAAGCAGTAAGCAGTCCCTTTATAACAGTGTCTTGACAGTAGCTGGTTGCATGAACCCCCTTCCTCATCCCTCCTAGTGCTCCTCTCCCAGCTATGAGAGCTCCTGCAGAGCTCCCTGGATGGGATTTTCCACCACTGCCTGCTCGAATTAAATAGCTTTGTTACCAAGAAATACTTTAATAAGACCTAACACTAGACAAGAATACTTTTGAAAGCATTTTTGAGTCCTTTTCCAAGCATCAGAGTGTGTTTCTTCTCTCCAAACCTTTAATATTATTTTCTTTGCTCACCATTTTGGATAATATTTCCAGTGTAATAAGAATCCAGACTTCAGAAGAGATGATTGTGGCTGCACTTGGCATTAGTTCTGCCTGTAGGTGTAGCAACCACACTGAACCAGTGAGATGTGGCCACCACGTGTAAGGTCTGATATGGGCAAGCCAATCCACATGCCACCAACTGAGGACCTGACACAACATATATTAGTGGGGCGTAATGAATAGATTAAGCCGCCCAAGGAAGGAAACTACCTCATATTCTTCCAAAGCAGAAATTAATGTTAAACTTCCATGCAACTATAATTCTCATTATTTTATGGTAAAATAAAATAGCCTATCCCTCTTCAGGCCACCAATCTCAGTCAATAATACTAAAAGTAATTGCATTAGCTAGTTATTTTTAACTGTAAAAGCTATGGCTGCAACAATAAGTAGTTGCAAATGATTCTAAAATTAAAATTCAGTTCCAGAGCTGGATATTATTACTGCAGGTAATTGGTGCAATCAGTAAAGCCTACATGCAACAAACAATTCACAAATACCAGATAATTTCATCTGCAATATTTTCTTTGATGAAAGCGAGTAGACAATACAATTGATAGCTTTTGTCCTTGGCTTCATTTTCTGCTCTGACATCTGGGGACCCCCTGCTCCTTACAGCAACTCTTTCTGTCTCAGATCTGTACACATCTTACATTTCAGGAAGACTGGTCTGTGTACAGTTACCCCCACTGAATCGCCAAGGCAAAAACTGTCTTTTAACATATGCTGAAAATTAGCATATATAAGAGCCTTCTGATGGACCAACCCTCCCAAAATAATATATGGAAAAGCTCCCTGGGTAGCTTTACCGACGCAAGGATCACTGGGATAAACTGTTGCTCCCAGTAAGTATCACGGCCACTGCTTAGGTCTCACTGTTGACTTTTAACAGAAGCCTTCCCTGAGAAGAGTGCAGAGCCTTGCCCTTCCCCAAATAAACTCCAGACTGACTAATTCACCAGGACTAATCAGATCCTGGGCCTTCCCCATACGATGCTGTCAAGGTCCTGTCTCCTCTCTTTTCAACGGTGATTTTGTTCCAAGGTTGCACGCCGAGCCAGCCCCTGGCGGTTACATTTTTTTGCTGAATTTGGGGTATTTACCTTGATTCATTGGAGCATTTGCTTTTCAATCTTTAAGTTCCTTCCTTTGATTTGCAGTGTGTCAGCCAGAAGAATGGGGGTCATAAAGGTGTTAAAGGGGGTACTTGATGCTCTCTGCACTTGAAAAAGAGTATATTTCTTCTTTGACCCTCTTCATGTGTGTTGGAGAAGGAGAAACCAAGAGGATGACAGTTCTAGACACACTGTAAGATTAAATGCTGCTGCTCAGCTACTTACAATTCAGAATAAATAGCTATTGCTGTCTCACAGATGGGCAGAAGAACACACTTTAGTTTTTCTTTATCAGCTCCAGTACAACTCTTTTGTCAGCAGACCGATGTCTTCAACAGCTGTTCCTCTGTGTTCTGTAACGGCACTCATAGTCCTAAGGATTATTGCAGTAGGTATTTAACAAAGAACTTTCCAATCCCTGCTGCTGATATTCTGCTCTGGAGATTAATGAGACCTGTTGATTCTAAAGGAGCATTTTATTTAAGTCTTAATTCAGGCAAAAAAAAAAAGGCAGAAGTAAGTAAAAGCAGTAATTTACTGTTGTTTATTTCAAAGTGACAAAGTTGCTTATCCTTACCAATAGTATTTTAAAAATTGAAACAAGAATTCTTCCCTCAGATAAATCCTGAACTACAAAATCTAGCCTTGTTCCTATACAATGCTTAACAATACTGATCAAAAAATCACCTATAAGCTCTACTTGTTGACACACTTGTAAAATCACCTTGCACTGCATTCTTCTGCTTAGCATTTGCAACAGGCTATCCTGTGAGGACACGGCTCTCCCCGAGCAGTGCCAGTGAAGCAGCTGGGTCTGGGGGTCCCACTTCCCAACCCCATTCCCTTCCATCCAGCAGCCACCTTTCTGGGAGGAGGGAAGCCCAACGACAAGCTACTCTCTGACCCTATAAGTCATCATCTGTGTCCTCGAGAGGCCGAGATCCAGCTGCTGACTTCTGAGTCCCCATTTTCTATCAGAAATAAAAGTCTTCACAACAGCATCTGTTTTCATTATGGAAATTACTATTAGTTTTATTCCATGAAGGATTTGGTTTTCCTACTAATTTTGTGTGAAACAATCTCACATGAAGAAATTAACAAACAGGGTAAAATATCAAGATAAATTATGTTGATTGCAAGTGTTCCAATAAAAATTATTAACTAAAAAAGACTGTATTTTACACACTCAGTGTAAAACTCATAGGTCCTGTAATATATAGTGAGCTAGAATCAGAACACTGAAAAGAAATTTGTTTTCAAGTTACTCCATAGGGAAATTTTTTTTGCTATTTAAGGCGGAGACAAAATTACAGCGGCTTCTTTGGGAATTGAGCCCACCTGATTTTTGCAGTTTGGTTGTACAGCTGACAAAAGACAAAGAAAAATCTTTAAATGTTCAGTATTAGAAAATTAAAATTGCTTTTTTCATCTTGATAATTTTCTCAGGACAGATGTTCACCTGGGATGTAGGCCATGCGCGAATTGCACCATTGTATAAATATGTTTTTTCTTAATCTTGCTTCAAATGTCACTGATCTTTAGAAGTTTTTCGTGTGAGCTCTTGCTCTATTAAAAATAACAATACTAATTTTTAGTATATAATTATGAATATCCAAACCCACAATATAATATTTTATAACATAAAAGTCACAAAAGAAACTAAGACACTCCACCAGGAAATCATATTTCCAAATATCCTACTGCCTTTGCTTTTGATCTTGGCTAGCATTCATCTTCCCTCTTCTGCCATTGGTTTAAATGAAGTCACACTCAGTATGGATAATGACAACAGAAAAAAAAAAAAGGGGGGGAGGGAATTTGTGGAATTCTCTGTTGGTAGCATCAATTACTTGATTTCACTCAGAGAGTGATCAATAGCTGATGTAGGAACCATATCACAGTCATTACAGAGAAGAAAGCAATGGAGATACTGGAAGAACTGTTCATTCTGTTATGTATGGTTAATTAATGCTATCCATCATAGTCCCAAGTGAACAGAAACTTAAAATAGGTTTTAAGGTAGCAGGGATAACTGTAACCATCTGAAATGTCTTTTCCCACAATGCAGCCTGCAGAATATCATTTGGTACCATCTGCATCAAGACAGAGTTGGGATGAGCTGAGGCAGTCTTGAAGAACTGCATCCAGCCTTGGCTTTCAGACTGTAAATGATGGCAAGCTTATGACAACCCAAAATCAACCGCATCAGCCATTAATCATCCTCACTGTTAAAACTGTGCAGCTTCTCTCTACCCTGATGTCTCATAGATTTGGTTTCTAGCCACTGCAGTTTCTATAGCCTTACCTGAAAGGTTAGAAGTCGTCTATTATCAGAAAACTTTTCCCCTTGTAAGGCATCGCCAGCTGTTTCTGACACTTTAGGTGTCATCTGCTCAGCTAAGGAAGTTTCCCAGACATTCCCGTAATGCTTTTCTGATCATCTTCCAATTGCTCATACTTATTTTTATTTGAAACACAAAGAGCAGAACCCAACCTAGTCTGCAAGGATTTTTCTATGCTGAATAAATTGCTGATACCAGTTCTCTCTCTTCCTTCCTCAATATTTTTAAGTGCCTATACATAGCCCTGCACCTTTGCTCATCCCTGTGCAGGGAAGTGTTTCAGCTTCAGTGAGTAAAACTGATGGGCCTTAAGCGTATGTTCAACCATGCTCCTAAATATAGCCCCTCTTGAGCATATTTGTGCACTGAAGAACATGTCCAGCTACTTTTCTAAGTTGACCTAAGGTACAGTGACTTCCAGCCTCCTCCACCTCTACTACTGCCTCTTCTTGCCTGTTTCAGAGCCTAACCATAATGGGAGGTTTTTGGTGGAATGATTCCACAGCCTAAACCTCAGTGGTACATTTGTATCTACATATTTTAATTTCCTTTTGGGGCTAATTATTTTATCTCTTCACATTGAGTAATTCTTAGATGAGAGAATGTGTGAAGTTCTGAGTGTTGTCTATTTTTAAATAAATATCATTTGGCAGAATAGTAGGTCTGTGTATTTTGAAATGGAAACAGAATATGTGGCAATGAAGGGAAAGA
>NW_009723024.1:5908-8355 GCF_000703405.1 Apaloderma vittatum
TATATTTCTAAAATCAGGAATTGCAGAGATATTTTTTTGCTCAGAACCATTGCGATAGCAGTTAAATTCCATTACTTCCAATCTGCCAGCTGTGAGAGAGAAGTGCAATTTTAACAGGTGAATAAAAAAAAGAAAAATGAGACAAAGCTCTGAAGGAAAAGCGCAAAAGCCATTATAAAGATGATTTCAGGATGAAAAAAATCCACCCCAAATATCTCAGCAAGTGACAGCTGCTGTGGTTTTAATGGACTACTCTTAAAATGAGATTTCTATGCAAACTGCCTACAGAAAGTAAAAAAAAGGATGCTAATAACCCGTAAATGTTAAAGGTTTTTATCTCAGGCTCAGAGAATGTTGAAGGCAATGGATGGAATGTTATAATATAATTTAAGCATCCCCATTACACAATTGCTGCTCTGACCTGGTGCCACTATGAATGACCTGGTACAAGCTCTGCAGCAAAGAAGCTGTCCTGTCACCCATTCCTGCTCCACCTCTTCCCAGCTCACTGGAGTCTATTAGCAGAGGGGTTTTAGTCTCATGTGCCACCCCATCACAATCCAGCATTATTTTTTAATATCACTGAAAATATTCCTGATCTCCTAATGCATTCCTTTGACTTGAAAGAAAGTTTTGAATGTGCATGAAAAGTTGGATCATAGATCATAGAATCATAGAATGGCCTAGGCTGGAAGGGACCTTAGAGATCATTTAATCCAATCTCCCTGTCATGGGCAGGAACGCCACCTCTCGACTAGATCAGGCAACACATGGGGACCGAGCAGGATCAACACTGAGGACTTTATCACCAGTGCAGCTATTGACACAGCTGCATCTTTGGCTGATAAAACTTCCCCCAGCTCAGTGACAGGTCTTTGTCCATAGGTATCTCCAGTAAGCAACTTTAGTTCACACCAGCTGAAATTCAAGAACATTTGTCACAGACCAAATAGGTGGGAGAAGAGATTATGCCCTCTAAATTCTGAGTTACATAGGAGCCAGCAGCCAAATGCGACACTTGGCCAGTAAACGAGATATTCTGGAAACTCCTCTCTACTTTGTCTGCTGCAGACAGTACTGTAGAAAACACAGTAAAATTTCATTTTTTAGATGTCTGACGAGTGAGCTCTCACAATTTTTGTTTCAATGGGTTAATGCATCTTTCCAGGCTGCTTGCACCTCCTCTGTGCCCGACTCCACCACACGCAGCAGAGCTGGCAGGAGGTACTGTACACTTGCAATTCCACTGCTCCCAGCCACAGCCCAAAGTCTTAGCGTCCAACTCTGGCGCTGATTTGTACCAAGCCATCGGCATGCACATGGTGCTGCTAAGTTGTGGGCACACAGTTATGATTGGGCTACTATTATGATTAAGCAGACAGGCACGTGCTTATATGTCCATTTAATTACCTAATGCTTACTGACTGCATGCATGCAAATACATACATGTGTTTAGATCCCATATTATGTATACAATTTGTGCTGATGGATTTGGATGTATATGCACACCCCTCTACACTGGCGAAGCAATAATTATAAGCTAAACAAGCAAACCAGATCATTGTTTTTTTACATAAAATATCCACATTTCTGGACGAACAACTTCAACAGGGACGTGCACAAGTACTTGTGCAATTCAGTCCTTCATGTATAGAAATTGTAGGAGGCATTGCTTAGGAAAGCAGAGTTTGGGCAAGCAACACATTGCCTCAGCATCACAGCTTTAGTCATGCTGTTAAAAAATCAGTGGTGACAAAAGCTAAATTCTCCCTCCAATATTAAATATAACTCTGCTTTTATGTGGAAAAGTAGTGCCAATTTTTTAAGCGAGAGCTAAAGTGAAGCTCTGTTTTTTCTTGTGACAATTCTAGAAAATTGCATAAAACGTTGCAGAGTTTATTTATTTATTTATTTACTCTATATTTAGTAGCTCCAACACTTAATCTTCTTTCGTGTCACTGCAGATCCAGCAAGGTATAAAGTGTCCTGTCCTTCCCGACCTGCCTGGCAAAGTGTCGGGAAGGCCCCTGAGAGGGGCTTTCTCAGACCTTTTAGTGCCGAAACATGCTTGAGTCAAGAATGGGTTTGATCTCTGTCAACAGTTTTAAAATAGAATTAAGTTTTGGAGAAATGAAATCCCTAATATTTTGAATAAAACCCACTAAAACTCATCCATGGCATTAGTGTGTGGTGAGTCCAACAGCCCAGCATTCACTCCCGCACTGCTTCGGGTCCTGACTCCGTGTTCTGGCTGCGATGGAGCCCGACCGAGAGGAATGATCTGTCCCATGAAAGAGCTGAGAAAAGAGGGAATCGGTTTCCGTTTGGCGCGCTTGTCACCTTTTGTACATCCCAATCGCTCAGCAGAACCCTTTGGAACAATTCCCGATTTAGACTACGTTCCCCATCCCTATGGATGAGATACAGCCCGTCCCGCTCCCCGCACA
>NW_009723025.1:0-297 GCF_000703405.1 Apaloderma vittatum
AAAAGCGTCGGGCTGCGGCTCGCCGGTGGGAACGACGTGGGCATCTTCGTGTCGAGCGTGCAGGAGGGGAGCCCGGCTGACAGCCAGGACATCTTGGAAGGGGACCAGATCCTGCAGGTACCCGGGGCTGGGAAGGGCTCCAAAAGCTTCTGCACCCACACTGGCCCCATCCCTCTCGGGCCTGATGCTCCCCCAGGGTTTGGATTTCTCCTGCTGAGCATCGTTTTGGGTCAGCGCTGGTGCCCGTGGCCTGTACCCATTGGGCTGGCTCTGCGGGCATTGCCCGAGACAGGTCCA
>NW_009723025.1:375-2229 GCF_000703405.1 Apaloderma vittatum
ACCAGTTACCTCTCCCATCCTGCCCTGAGTGTTGCTGTCCCTGGAACTCCTGCTGGTACTTGCACCCTCTATCCTGCGGGTGGGACCGTGTCGAAGTGCTTTTCCACGGCAGGTGAACAACACCAGTTTCCAGAACCTGACCCGTGAGGAGGCCGTGGAGTATCTCATGAGCCTGCCGCCAGGCGAGGACATCACGCTGTGGATCCAGAGCAAACAGGACAGTGAGTGACAACCAGACTCGTCCTGGGCTTCTGTCTTTCCACCTTCTGTCTCTTCTGAGGCAAGCGTAAGGGCTGCTTAGATGCACCGTGGTCCCTTCTGCCCCTGCGGGGTGGTCCTTCTTCCCCACACCCCCCTCCAGAGAGGCGATGGGAGGGGACCACACCATCCTGGCCCCAGTTGTGCCTTGGCATGCTGGAGCACGGGGGATTTCTGGCACCATGGTTCAGCTGGAGAGACCAGTGTGTGCTGGAAGGTTAGGTCCTGCTCTTCCCAGCATCCCTGAGAGAACCACAGGAGGAAAAATTGTCACCAACACCCTCCTTAGCAGCCAGGGCTGCACTGGAGCCTCCTGGTCAGCCCAGCTCCTTCCCAAATCCCTCCAGCACCTCCCTCTCTAGCATCTTCCTCTTCAGCCACCTCTTTCTCTGATGGTCCCTCTCACCCCGGGCTCCAGTTTACAGGAAGATGATCTCGTCCAACGTGGGTGATTCATTCTACATCCGGACGCACTTTGACTTCGAGAAGGACACACCGTCGGGGCTCAGCTTCGCCCGTGGGGACATTTTCCACGTGCTGGACACCATGTACCGGGGCAGGCTGGGGAACTGGCTGGCTGTGCGCATGGGCAGGGACCTGCAGGAGCAGGACAAGGGCATCATCCCCAACCAGAGCAGGTAGGGCTGGAGCCAGGAATGGTTTCAAGTGTGACGCGTCATGGATAGTGGGCCCAGGAAAAGGCAGGTTGAGGGCTGGTGGAGCAGCGGTGGGAAGAATGAGATGGTGAAATTCCTTCTCAGGGGTGATGGGGCAGTTGATGCTCTAGTTGTCTAAGGTCCCAGAGGGAAGAGGGCTACCACAGCTTTGGCAACAAGCAGGGATGGTGGCTCCTCCTGCCCTACTCCTCGGAGCCTGGAGACACGAAGCGGGGGGTAAATCCGGAGGCTCCAGGTTCTGAGCCCTTTCCCCTCCCAGGGCCGAGCAGATCGCCAGCCTGGAGTCGGTGCTGAAAACCACGTCTGGTGCCAACCCCTCTGGGGCACGGGCTGAGTTTTGGAAGCTGCGAGGCCTGCGGGGAGCCAAGAAGATGCTGCGGAAGAGCCGGGAGGACCTGTCTGCCCTCACAAAGCAGGGCCGCTACCCACCATATGAGAGGGTGGTCTTGAAGGAAGGTGGGCACTGGGGCTGTGTCCCCATCACCCAGACCCACCCAGGGGACATCAGCCCCAGGGGTGCCCAGCTGCAGGTACCAGTGGGCTCCATCCTCCGGGGAGGAGTGGGGTGAATCCCAGGCCCATGGGGCACCTCAAGGAGTGGGGCTGGATGCCTGGGTGCTGCGAGCTCTGCCCTCACCCTGAGCGTTCCTGTGTTCTCCCTACAGCCAGCTTCAAGCGGCCGGTGGTGATCCTGGGCCCCATCGCAGATATTGCCATGCAGAAGTTGAGCACGGAGATGCCTGAGCTGTTTGAGATTGCCCGTAAGTGCCTCCCTCATGCTGGGGGGAAATTATAACCCTCAGTGTCCAGGACCTGTGGGAGCTCTTTACCTGCAGCTCTGTCCCGATCCTGCCTCGTTGCCCCCTCTCTGTGACACCCCAACACCTTCCTGGGCTCATTCACCCTCTCCCTGTGCATC
>NW_009723026.1:0-415 GCF_000703405.1 Apaloderma vittatum
CGTGACGGCGTTGCCGTAGGCCCGGAAACACTTGTCCCTGCCGAAGGTCTGGATGGCGGCGCATTGCAGCTTCCGGGGCAGCTTCACTGGGGGGACAAAGGGCCACGGGGTGAGGAGGCCACGGCCAGGTGGCCACGTCCCCACCACCAAAAAAACCCCCCAAAACGGGGAGGTGGACACCGAGGAAACCCCAACCCAAGAGAAAACCCAACGGGACGGTGTTGGGCGACATCGAGAAGGTGGGAGAACCTTGGAGGTGGCCACCACCTCTCCATGGTCCTTGCCCCACGGTGGGAGAACCTTCAAGGTGGCCACCACCTCTCCATGGTCCTTGCCCCATGGTGGGAGGACCTTCAAGGTGGCCACCACCTCTCCGTGGTCCTTGCCCCAAGGTGGGAAGACCTTCAAGGCGGCC
>NW_009723026.1:723-1076 GCF_000703405.1 Apaloderma vittatum
CGTGGTTCTTCTCCCCACCCCACCGTGGCCAACCCAGGTACCTCCAGGTGATTTGGTGGTGCCCCAACCGGAGACGTTGCACCTCATGCCGTCTGTGGGACACCTGGTGGCCAAGCGGATCTTCTTGACCGTGGGCCCGAAGCGGACGGGCCTGTCGAGGCGCAGGAGCATGAAGTCGTTGTCGTTCCGGCGGGGGTTGTAGGCCGGGTGGACACGGAGCCTCGAGATGGTCCTCACCTCCCCCGTGCCGTCCTGTAACGTGTCCGTCCCGATCAACACCCGAAGGTCCCTGGTGGGAGGAGAAAAAAGTCAAGAAATCCGGGGTTGGAACATCCCGGGAGGAGAAAAAAGTC
>NW_009723027.1:0-284 GCF_000703405.1 Apaloderma vittatum
CCTGGGTGCGGGAGGCCGGGCGCCGGTGCACGGGTATAACGCAGACCCCTTTGCCGCTCTCCCCTGTTTTTAACTCGGCCTCTTTATCTTCCAATTGAAAACCAATTAAAGGCTTCCATAAATCTGTTAGCATCCCTTTTCTGTGGGGCCCTCTGATGCCTGCTGTATTGCCCTTTCGATGCCTCTTCCTTTTTTTGTTTTACAATTGTTGTATCAATATAATGCTTCCTTTCTTCCTCTGTCTCTATAGATACAGATATACAAGGCAAACTAAAGGTTTCGAC
>NW_009723027.1:308-714 GCF_000703405.1 Apaloderma vittatum
GGAGCCGTAACAGTGGTGCCCTTTCTCTTCTGGCTGCTTTCCCCTGCTTCTGGAGCAGCAGTTATGGGAGAAGCAGATGGCTACTGATTGGGTGAGCTTTGTGGCTTTAATACTGAATACTTTATGGAAAAGGACTTTATCATGCTTGGTTGGTCAGAGGAACAACGGGATGAGATTTATGGCTAGAGAAAATAAATCTTTTTAAGTTCCAGGCTCCTTCGCACACCCCACATCGAGTTGCTGCAGCAGAGCCGGAGCTGAAATCCTCTGCATCTTTCCTTTTTATCCTCCCTCCCTCCCCCCTCCGTCTCTCTGTCCTTTCCCTGCTCTCCCCACCCCCTCCCCACCGAGATTTAGCAGACCTCCGCAAACTTTGGGGCGTGTCGCTCGGGGGACGGCTCTCCCC
>NW_009723027.1:860-2045 GCF_000703405.1 Apaloderma vittatum
CTGGCACACAGGGACAGCAAGGCCCGAGGGCGTACAGGGGGCAGAAGCGGTTTTCAGTCCTGGAGGGGTTTCCCTGTTTCCTTTCTCGCTTTCCTGTCCTGGGTAGCCTCAACGTCCTCTCTCAGGCCAGTAAACGTTTTAAGGAAGCTAAAGCTAGGTTAAAGCTTCTTGGGTTTTAAACCCTGCTGCTCCAAAGAGGTCAAATAATCAGGGGAAACGGAAAGCCATGGGTGAGAAAAACCATTGTGAGATAGCAAGTCAAAAGTGATCTGGGGCTATGTGTTGACCCTTTAACCAGCCGTGCTATGGTACATACAGTGGTCTGTTTCCTGTGGCCCTTTGTAAACGTCTAAATTAATATTTCTTACTAGTTTCCACATTTGCTCAGAAAGAAAAGCACAGAGGAAATTGAAGCACTGGCAGGGGGCCGAAGAAATCGCCAGAGTGCTTGTGGCATCTCCGAGCCGGGAGAAAACAGGTAGGGAAGGATCACGCGGCGAGTTCTGCTGAGGCTTCCCAGGCAGGCGGGGGTGTTTGCTCTTTCTTGGGCTGAACCCCAGCCAAAGCTGGTGTCTGGCAAAAGGGGCTGAGCAGTTTTGTGGTGTGGCGCTGGCTTGCTAGCCTCGGTCAGGCGTGTCTGACGGTTCGATGGAAGTAGGAAGGGACGTGGACTGTGGGCTCACCTGGGAGCTGAGCTGGAAACAAGGCAGGACAGGCATCGCTGGTGTGCCTCGGTTCCGGCAGTGGGGAAATGTCCATCTGGCTATGGGGCCGAGGAATCCCGGGGGGATCCCCGCGTCTGCCTGCTTGGAAGGCTTACTGGCGGGAGAAAGGCCGCTCCAGAGTGTGCTGGTGTGCAGCGTGGCCGCGATGCCGCCGACCTCTGACACGGGACCTCCCGAGCCAAGGCGCTGGCCCCAAGCCTGTAACAGTTAAGCGCAGGAAGGATGATTTGTCTTTCAGGTGAGGCCCCGATTTGCTTCCACTACAGAGGCCTAGCTGCCGTGCTTGCCTCGGGGGAAAGGAACCGTTCTGTTCTGCTGGCATTTCTTCAGGCACCAGGAAACCTTGGGGCTCCGCGTTTTGTTCTGAGTCGCCTTTGGGTTCCACCTCACGGGTGTCCTGGCTCCGAGGACTGCGGGCAGAGAGGGGAGCGGGCGGCAGCTTTGGGCAACCCCCATTCCT
>NW_009723028.1:0-1577 GCF_000703405.1 Apaloderma vittatum
TATATATATATACTGCTGTTTATAATCCAGTAAATACTTTTTAAAAGTATGTATAATTAAGTGCAAAAATGCAAACTTTCATGTCAGCCACTGCTTGGGAAATTGCACGTTTTTTGCATTTTAAACAAAGAATTATATATCCTCAGTCTTGTGCAGACAAGCAGAACAGTGCAGCCTTTTATCCTGATGGATGAAGGTGAAGAAGAGGAGTGATACCCTCTGTGGCAGAGCTCTGCTCAAAGTAACACCGCATCCCTGTGAGGCCACCCAGAGCACCCCAGGTTGGATGGGAAAGGAGCCAGGAAAAAAGCACAGTCCTGACCCCTTCATGTCGCTGCCAATCTGCAGGTGAAAGCAGTAGGATGAATGTCACTGAAATCAGCTGCAGAAAGGAGAAGTGCCCACGGCAGCCTCCATCGGGTCAGAACGCAGCCTGAGGCACAGCCCAAAACCATCCCTGCAGCCTGCGGCCGCGCTGAGCCACCACGGGTGGTGATGTGTCCTCAGCTGGCAGCGTGGGGGGCAAAAGGGTATAGCTGAGTGGGAAGCTGCCCATGGGCCCAGCACTGACGTTCTCTGTTTGATCCTTCACAAAATGGAAAAAGCGTGCTTTTCGCTTTTTCACCTTGCAAATGGTTGGTGGAAAGATATGTCTGGGAACAGGCACTCAGCAGAGGTCATAAATAAATACTTTGTCCCAGACTTCTCTGTTTTTTACCTTTTTTGAGAGAGGGCAATAGGATATTACATTTTTGCCTTGAATTGTCCTGAAGGTAAAGGGATCTCAATTCTCTGTGTCCAGTTGGACGGACCCTCTGGGCAGCACACCTGACAGTACCTTGGAATTTTTCTGTCTGTACTTTCCTTAAAATAGATATTATGATACAGACTTCACTCGTCAAATACTATGAGATCTACATATGAAAATCTCATATGGGAATTACGTAGGGGTTTTGTTGCTGTTATTACTGCTGTTTGTGCATTTGCACTGAAAGTAAAGTTACTATGCAAGGCCGTCAACCAAAAACAATTTCTACAAAAACATGAAAGTGTGATTAACCCCTAAAAAAGTAAATTCACATTCTCCAAGTTAAGGAAAATGTCTTACAGAATTAGGTCAGGGTCTACAGACAACACCTGCAAAATTCAGCCACAAATTTTGTTATTGATTCACCCTTTACACAAACTCAACTCTGATTTCAACTGCTTTTCAGCAATGCTGTGAAATAAACCAAAACATCTTCTCAGGGATTTTGCCAAGCAGTAGTTTTGAACAGGTTTGGGGAAATATTCAATGAACTGTAACTAATCATTTTCATCTTATCGCCTACAGAGTCATTGCATTGGAATGACGTTTGGCTAATTTTCCAAAGAACACATTTACTATGGGTTGTTCTACATAGCTGTCAGGAACAACAGTGAGCCAAAACATACTCTGTCAAGGGAAGTGTTTGGTTGATGAAATTATAAATAAGTCATCAACCAAAAGTCTGTTAAAATGAATCGTCATTATATGTTTCTCTAAATATAATGTTTAATCTCAAACTCCAAAATAGGAACTGCAAGACCATCTTTCC
>NW_009723028.1:1608-5184 GCF_000703405.1 Apaloderma vittatum
TCACAGATCTGCTCTTTGAACACATCATGAGAATATTAAGTTAGTTAATTTAAGCTATATGTGCATGCAAACACATGCAGAGAAGCAAAGACTGTGATGTGTTTTACATAAAGCAGGCCATTGTGCACTGATTATAATGTGTAAAGAGGAAATATGTTTATACCACAATCTATTCTAAACTCAAATAGGCAGCAGTACTCTGTGTTTATAAATATAAATGCAAAACCTATGTTAAAATAATGTTAAGGGTCTGGATTCTAACCACAAAAGCCAGGAAATTCAGAGCAAACCTTAAAAGTTTGGGCCTGATTCTGATTTAATGCTCTTGCCATGTAATTCCAGTGTCTTCAGTAATGGTTTATACCCAAGAAAACACAGTCTTTTGTCTGAGGCTCTGTAGGTATGGCAGGGCTTGTATTGCCCTGCATTATCATACCTAGATCTGAAGGCTAGATGCAAGAAAAGGGTGTAGGCAGCTGTGACAGCATCCCTCAGGGCTTCCCTTAATCTAAAGAAGTGTGTATATGCATATATGGGTATGTGCAGGAGGGGAAGGATAGAAATGTTCAGTCTTGGCAAGCATGTCCTCAAAACTACCTTTTGTCATCCAGGACACATGTAGACCTTATGGAAGTCTTGGAGCAATCTAAATATTATCAGTCTTTGGAAGGCACTTACGCAATTAATATTTCTTACGATGCATAATTTACAACATCATACTACTACGTTTTAAGGAGACTGTAACAACACAGACAGGGATATCCCCATTGAGATACACTGCTGAAATATTAATCAAGAGACTTCAGTGAGGAAGAGGGAGCAAATGACCTAAACCTGTGCAGTCCTGTGTGCACTTCCAGTGTACAGACATGACAGGAAAAGAAATTCTGATAGAGGCAAGAACAAGACTGGGTCCTTCAATCTGGACCAGGAAGGGGCATGGCAGTGAAGAATGGTTGGTCTGGTAGCCACCGTTAACAGCAAAAGCACATGTTGGCTCTGGTCTATTGGCAGAATCGAACTAGCCATCCACGTGGTATTGCTGAGACATCAGAGCAGCCAAGAAAGATCCTACTGATATACTACGTTTCATATTCTACCTTTCTGCAGCTTTGTTCCTCAAAATTCCAAATATAAATCCTTTAATAAAACTGATCTTGAGTATTTAGTCTTCCTTATCAATAAGGCTGATGCTCTGTTGAATATTGCAAAATCTTCCTGGAGGGATAGTCTTCTGTGAGTGTCTTATAGACAATGCATTGTAGAGTTCATGGATATTTTTATGGCAATCCACTATTTATCTAGAAGGGACAGATAGGTGATTAAAACAAGTCACCAAGTTACAGTGGGAAATCCCTCAGTAAATGCTGTCTCAACACCAGGGGTCAAGCTTGGAGGTCGTAATGGGTTTCCTGAAGAGCGAGGAAAGAAGATTTCCTTTAGAGTTTAGGCACTAAAGAGAAACTGCTAATCATAAAAGCACATTCGGCTTCCTTGCTCTTAAGGAGCTATAGATGGCTAAGTCTATAGCAGCTATGTAGCACAGTTCCCTTAAGCTCTGCTCTCATGGTGACTAAGGACATGTACCTTGAAAGGCCTGAATCTGTGTAAAACGAAGAGTTGACACCTACCTTTCGTGTGACAGCTGACGGTTGGTAAACCTCTTGAGAAAGAAGAGAGGTAGGTTGCATGCCTGCCTCATCCTGGGATGGTCAGCACTCATGCCTGGCCAAGCACCCAGTGCTTTCCTACAAACTGTGCCGAAGGTGTTCAGCCTTTCCCTGCATTGAAGTTTTCTTCTACAGCACAGCCAGAGAAGAAGGAGACAGTGCCCACATCTGTCTTAATAAGAGCAGCTGTCAAGGCTGACTCCTAGGTCTGGCAGAGGAAAGGCCTGGTGTCACAATCCCCCAAAGCTCCACTCACAATTCCAGAGAGCAGAACTGATGGGCTTCAAAACCAGGCTGTCCATCTCATTTTGTCCAAAAGAAAGGGCAGTCCAGTGCACAGATTGTGTGAAAGAGAGGGAGAGAAGCATGGTGACATAATGGTGGCTGCTGGCAGAGCACCAAAACATGTCAAAAAGTGTGGAATATACCTAGAGGTAGTGTTTTAATAATGGATATGTCTGTTTAGATGCATATAATTTTCAAATGGATAAAAACCCATTTCTTTTCCCAGTTAATGACAATGATGCTTTGGATGTTTCTCCTACTTTTTCTGTACTATGGATCAAATAATATTTAATGAGACACTTCAGGTACAAATACACTGATCGTCTCTCCATATAATAACACTGACAGACTTCATGCAATCACAAATCATTTTTTTACTAGCCAGTCCTAAAGTTCATTTCTGTGGAAATGAAAAAATGGGCACGTGTCATTTGCTATTAGTTCTCAGTTTATTTAAACCAGTACTTTCAGATTAACTTATTTATCAGTTCAGTGTGCTTACTAAGTAAAATCGTCAACTCTAAAAACCATCATAAGAGTGGATGGAAATTAAAAGATTAGGACTGTAGTCCCAGTTGATGTACTCCGGTGAAAGCCAGGTAATGACTCAATCAAGTGGCCTTCTGTGGGCAAAAATCTGATGGGAGAAAACTGCTATCCCCATGGAAAGCAAAGAAAATGCCAGAAAACTTGTTCTTTGTTGAACAGCCATAACAAGACACACTGTGCAGATAGGTGTGCCAGATGAGAGCGTTACTATATAAGGTGGGGTGTAAAAGCCAAATGCAGAGATAGAAACCCTGCCTCCAGCCAAATACACCAACACAGATCATCACAAAAGCAAAGGGAGGGTTTTAAGTAAAACATGTTTTCCTGCATCAGCCAGTTTGACACAGGGATACAAGTTGGACCTCAGTAAAACAGAATAATCCCAAAGGAATAATATTCTTGTCTTCTTGTGAGGAGAGCATGTTTGCATATACTGCAACTGTTGTTAATGTGTCCTGAGAGATCTATACATAACTTCTATTGCATCTAGATGGAGTTGTTTCCTTAACCATATACTCAAGGGTTGAGTTGTTGTAATACATCCTTTCTACAAAGAGCTCAGAATTAAACCCATGTAATTCTTGATCTAGACATAGAAAAGTTTTTTGTGTCCATTACAAATTTGTATTTCCCTTATCAGTTTTATCTGACAAAGATTAAATAGAGACAGGCTGATAGATCAGTAGATATGCTGAAGCCAGAGATCAGCAAATCTGATAGTCTGCCTGGAGACCCTGTAAAACTTCATCACAATGCTCATCATTCTGTGCTGAAAGGAGGCCTTTCATTAACAAATGAATCTCACTGAAGTCACAGAGATAGAGGAAGAGTACACAGAATCTTCACTCCAGCATGAAAGTGAAGGAAAGTTAGATGCATCTCAGAGATAAGGAGGAGTGCAGTGTCCTATGTATCCTTTCCTGGAGCAAAAAAATAATCCCCCAACGATGCAGCCCTGATCTGTGTTAGGGAGCTAGACTAAGGGGCAAAACCCTCATTAACTTTGTGTAAATCTGAACAGGAAGGAGGGAGAGAGGGAGAGATGCAGGGAGGGAGGCAAGGAGGCAAGGAA
>NW_009723029.1:0-18040 GCF_000703405.1 Apaloderma vittatum
ATATAAATAATATATTTAGTATATTCTTCAGTAATTTTCATATATCTATAAATGTATGTAAAAAACACACACACTGAGTGTGATACTCTGCATGGAGGGGGTATTAACAAGTGGGAAGCCCTGCATATGGCCATTTGCCTTGGTGGGAGCTATCCACATCACACAACCAAATGATGGAAGAAATGGCCACAAGCCAAGTGACATCCAGTCTCCTGTCCTTGCCGTACCCCACTCTGCTTATTTACTAGCCATACATGGGGCTGCGCAGAGCATTGGGGGAAAGAGGCAGAACTGCTGCGTGCAATACCCAGTGAGTCGGTTGGAGCGAGATGGTGACGGCATCAGGGAAACTTGGGAGCGTGGAGAAAGTGCCCAAGGGCACCAGGCCACAAGCACTGACACTAGTAGCACCTCAACATTGCAGATGGATTGTGCAAACACCCCAGGAGTCCTCCTGGGATATACTGGGCATGAGAGCATATCATCCCATTTTGCCAGAAAATGGTTGTTTAGCAAAGCACTGAAGGGGAGTCATGGCTCACAGACTGTAAGATCAGTCCCGGCTGCTGAACACTTGTCTTATTTATAGCAACGAGATCGCCGCTAGCATCAACACTTCCCCTTCAGCCCTATTTATAAATCCCAACTCGCTCCTCCATGCTGTGCAGCAGCCTGCTCCATCCCACCAACACCCAGCAGCGTGCTCAGTGCCCTGAGATGCTGACATGCTCCGGCTTTGCTCCCTGCCTGCACGCTGGGCAGCACCTACCACTTTCCTCTTGCACCTTCATATTTTCTGGCTTGCAGATCCTTCAGGAGCATCTTGCCCTGCCTGATCGATGACAACTAAATAACATACAGCAAGAGATGCTCCGTAGATAGAATACCTTGGTGGCTTCCGCAAAGGACTCCTGGTGAAGCCAAGCCCTGGTCCTGAGCTACCCAAGGTGTGTGGCGAGGAGATTGGGGCCAAGGAAGACCCTGGTCCTGGGATGCAGCCTACTCCCCACAGTGCCACCATGCAGCCCTGGCCAGGGAGCAGAGCATGGTGGCAAAGTGCCCTGTCCCCAGCCAGGACGCTTGGTCTTGGCACCGTGCTCCCCACCTTGGGATGAAGGTGGTTGTAAATCTCTGCAGTTCTGCTCCTTTACACCACGGTGGGAGGATGGACTATGTGCATCCCTCTACTTGCCTTAGTTTATGAAAAAGAGGAAAAAAAACCCAAACGAACAAACCAATATCCCAGGCAGGGCACACCCAGCAGAAGAGCACTCAGGACTGGTGGTGGCAGTGCAAATTAGGGAACGAGCCAAAGGGATCATCAAGGAAGTTGAAGAAAGCATTGATGAATCCCATGTCTGGTTCCTGCTAATGCAGAGAGTCAGACAGAAAATATGTTTTCCTGTCCTCTGAACACTGCAAGGAGGCAGACAAAAGCAGAAGCCCCATTTTTTCTCTTTGAAAGTCACTCTACGTCACATATACACTCAGCCACCCACACACCAGTGAAAAGTTTCCCTCCACAGCAAAAGAAAAGAAGTGGTGAGCTTTCTTCTGCTGCACTCCCCTAGTATCAGGATGTGCTTTATATTCTTGTGACAAGGGAATGAAATGAGTTAAGGGATTAGGCAACCAAATTCAGCACACAAAATTAATCCTAAATTGCTAAATTCAGTAGCAGTCAGAGCTGGACATGTGTTGAGGTTCCCACTTTATTTCTGGGGTTTGGGAGCTTTTTTTTTTTTTAAAATCCAGTTTTAAATGGAAATTTGCTTTATTTTATGAGATTGAGCTTGTAAGCAGGAACCTCCAACCTCCAACAAGGATGAGGAGCTTGCAGAGCCTTGATCCACCTCATCACTGCCACGTGCCTTGGCATGGCAGCAGGTATTAAACATTTGGAAACATTGGGCAGGTGAGTGGCAGGACCTCATCCAGCCCATGGGTTTGGTCCCCACAGCCTGAGTGGGAACTTCTAGCTTGTAGAAGAGCTGGAGCCTAGTTAGGTACACTTGGGGTGTTAATCAGCTGAGTGCTGCAGGAAACAAAGGCAGGAGCAACTCTTCCTTCTCTCCAGGAGCAGCAGCTCTTGCTGGACAAGAGCCTCTTTCCTTGGCCCTGGCTTTGGATGGGGTTGCAGAAATATAAGCACGTACTATTTTCAGCATTCCCAGGGCACTACTTATTGCAAAGCAGATGCAAGCAGCAATCAATAACAAATGAGGAGCACGGATACAACTAAGAGTAGAGCAAATGTAGTCATGAAGGAGGCAGACGTGCCTTGGAGTGCAGTGTTGCTCTTGGAGGACCTCTCATGTTGGTCTCACACAGGTCACTGGGCACAGCCTGGGCGCAGTGTGCCGCAGCCAAAATGAGTGACCAGAGTAATTTCTCAGCAAGGTGCACTCAGGAGGATCCAATGGGGATCTGGTGTCCACCCTGCCTTGATAAGAGCTTCTCCTGTTAAGACCTTTTTGAGTTTTTTGACTTTAAAAGGTTTTACCTGTTGCCTGCAAGCTCAGACAGTGCTGGCAGAATTTGGAGGTGACAAAAATGCATTGGGCCGGCTGAGCAAGCATGTATCATGCAGGCGTGGGTGTTGCAGCTGTGACAATAAATAATACCCTTAAAAACTTCTCAGAGTGGACTGTGGTGGTGGAGAGGAACTTACAGAGGATGTTTTTGTGAAGAAAGGCTCTGTCTACCCACCACAGCATGGTCTTGGGCCATACATGGCAGTGCAAGCTCCTGGGCCACGTCACTGTGAGGGTTTGACTGGGTGACCGCAGAGCTGACTGTTGTTGCCAGTGCAGCTGTGTGGTGGCTGCTGGAGCTCTGCTGGGGAGGTTGGCTCCAGGGCAGGGTGGGTTTTCCAAGGCTGCAAACCCTCACATTGCCATAAGCAATGGTGGCAACCAGCCTTAGTGGTCCTGCCACATCTCTGAATCCATACTAGAGCTGGGCACCAAAACCTCACTGTGCAAATGCCACTGAAATGACACCCATTGACCTACCTAGACCTTCCTTCTACCCTTGGGAGAAGACCAGACCTTTTTTTTGAGGCTGACCCGTGGCCTTCATTGCTTATCTTGTATCTTACAGAGGCTGATGAGCAAGAAAGGACATGCTGACGATTCAGAAGGTGATCTGAGCACTCCTACCTACTAACCTGGCCTCAGTACCTTTCAAAGGTTTCCCTTGTTTTCTCATTTTCATTTCACTCTGAGCTGTTAATTCAGAAGGTTCACAGGAGGGAGCACTTCGCAAAGTTGACAGAAGCCAGGGAGTGGTTGTTTTCTTGCTCAGGACATCATCAGAGCTATTTCAAAACCAATGACCTGGCTTTCAGATGCTGTGTCTAATATTGCTAAAAAGGGCAGTGTTTGTTCTTTCTTCATGCTTTCGCCTTCCTTTTTCCTCTTTCAGTGAATTTCTCTTTACTCATTTCCCCATGTGTGCCCATGTTGTAAGGCAGTGGCCTTTGGTTTTGCTCCAGGGCTGCACTGGGGGAGAAGGCATTACGAGAAGTGATGGCATCAATGAACATGGTGCCATCAATGCCATGGGCAGAACACTGAGAACCACTCCCTGAGAGCAGTATAGCCAACTTTGTGGATGACATAAATTTCTGGGATCGGGAGATGTGTTTTGGGGTGAGAAGTGAGTAGTATGAACAGCTAGAAACAGGCGCTATGAGAATGTGCTTGTGCAGAACACCGTCTCTGTGATGCTCTGAAATGCTGGTCTAACTGAAGATAGCGAGTAATGGACTTTTTTTCCATGTATCTAGCACACAAAGCTAGCTGATTAATAGCAATAGTCCTCTTGTTAATTTTAATTCCAATTTCCATCCAAATATAGCTTGACACAGAAGCTGAAAAAATTCACATCTAGTGAAACCTATATGCAGTGCTTGAGATTTCCCAACGTTACATAGGTATAGTCATGGAGGTCAAAGAGTCTGGCTAAATGTCACATCAAGCTTTGCAGCAGTTCAGTTGGATGCATACTGATACAGTTCCCACTCTGCTGACTTCCTCATTTAGCCCAAAAACTATGTTTATTGGAAAGTGACTTATTTTTGTAAGAGGAGGTGAGCCGCCCTGACTCAGCCCACACACCCAGGGTGCCCTGCCCTGGCCTCAGCTGCCCGGCTTTGAGGGCTGTGTCTGGGTTATTCTCTCAGGCAGTGGGACGGCTGTAGGAAGGGCATGTCCTGCTGGGGCCACTGTGCTCCGCAGCCACTTTTCTGTAGAATCTGAGGGCTCCCTTCTCTGTGGCTGCCATGCACCAGGTGGTCACAGGGATGCTTTTCGTCTTGCAGGAAATGTCGCGTGGCTGCCGTCTCTGGCTGCTAGCGGTGGCCTGGGTGCTGCTGCTGGTGATGACAGGTGAGCCTGACCTGCCCTTCCCTGCTGCCTTTCTTCTGGCACTTTCTATGGGCAGTGAAATGGGGGGAACCCAAATGCTGCCCGATGGCAAGGGGAACATGGCATTGAGAAGTATGCAAGGGCCGGATCCTGCATTTCCTGGGATCTGGAGTTAATTCAAACCACTCCAGCAAGGGACAGCAAAGCACATGGGGACCCTGCCAGGACCCCCAGCATGGGATTTATAGGCTGGGCTGGCTCAGCCAGGTGCTGGGTATCAGAGCATCCCGTGACTGCCACTGCTGCAGACCAGCCTTCCCTGAGTGTCCCTCCACAACTCTGTTTTTCTCTCCGTTTCAGCCTTTGCCATGGAGTGCCCCAAGATCAAGGCGGGGACATGCGCGGACTGCATCCAGTCAGGTCCTGGCTGTGCCTGGTGCAAGAAGCCGGTAGGTCCGTGTAACATCTTGTGCTGTCAGCCCCCGGCAGTGAGCTAGCAGGCAGCAGGCTGGTCATCCTGCCTGCCCGGCTCTGCTTGCAGCGGAGGGGAGAGACGGCATCACAGGAGGGTTACATGTCCTAAGTGGTGGACGGAGCCAGGAGAGATCTGGCAAACAGGACCCTTTAGCCTTCCTTTCTTCGTCAATACCCTGGAGACCTGGTCTGGGAGCTGGGTCATCTTGTAATGAGCCCATTCACCTTTTACTCCTCTGATTTTTTTCCCTCTGATGTTGCAACACTCAGAATTTCACCAAAGCTGGTGAGCCAGACTCCATCCGCTGTGACACCATTGAGCAGCTGCAGCAGAGGGGATGCCCGCATAACGATATTGAGTTTCCAGTCAATGAGATTACAAAAACACAGGACATACCCTTAAGCAACGACATACAGCTGACTCCCCAGGAGGTGCACCTGAAACTTAGGAAAGGTATGGTCTGCCTGGCATTCCCAATGCCCTTCTGCTCTCCCCAAGGCACAGCAGCTCATCCTGGCATCCCTGTCCCACAGGTCAGCCTGCCGAATTCGAGGTGAAGTTTCGCCGTGCCATGGGGTACCCCATTGATCTCTACTACCTCATGGACCTCTCTTACTCCATGCTGGATGACCTGGAGAAGGTGAAGAAGCTGGGAGGGGAGCTGCTCAGGGCACTGGAGAGTACCACCCCTTCTCGGCGCATAGGTGAGCCTGTCTTTGACATGGGATCCCGACACAGCTCTTTACTGCTGGGAGCAGCTGCAAGGCTGGAATGGCATTCGAGCAACGGGCAGCAGTGACCCATCCTCTACCAGGCTGGAAGTCTGTGCCCTGTGCTGCGGGGATGCCTGCTGGTCCCTTCTGCCCTGGCCCCTGACACTGCAGTCTTGGGTACCCTAGGTTTTGGCTCCTTTGTGGACAAAACGGTGCTTCCCTTTGTGAATACGCACCCTGAGAAGCTGAAGAACCCCTGCCCCAACAAGGACAAGCAATGCCAGCCTCCCTTCGCCTTCAAGCACATTCTTTCACTGACGGACAATGCCAAGAAGTTTGAGAGTGAAGTGGGGAAGCAGTTCATCTCGGGGAACCTGGATGCCCCAGAGGGAGGGCTGGATGCCATGATGCAGGCAGCAGTGTGCGGGGTGAGTCCTTGCATCCACCCTGCTGCCAGCAGCTACGCACAGGTGTGAGGGCTGTGGCCCATGCTCACAGACTGTCCCTCAAGGGCTTTGCCCTTCTCCAGGTGGGCTCTGGAAGCCCATCATGCGTAACTCCTGATTTTGCAGTGGGGCAGGTTTACTCTGGGGGAGGGCGTACAACAGAGCATCTTACCCCAGACCCTCCTGACCCTGGTCTCCTGTAATCCACCTCCCCTGTGCCCCGTGGCCACACTATGGCTGCCACAAGACTTTGGCAAGGACCGTACCATGCCTGCTGCCGCTGTGCTCCCAGCCCCACTCAGGAACAGGTCTCTGTGCCACTTGCAGGACTTGATTGGCTGGCGCAACGTGACCCGCTTGCTGGTGTATGCTACGGATGACGGCTTCCACTTCGCCGGTGACGGCAAGCTTGGGGCAATCCTGACCCCCAATGATGGCCAGTGCCACTTGGAGGACAACATGTACAAAAAGAGCAATGAGTTTGTAAGTACCCAAGGGGTGCGTCCCCCAGGCGGAAAGAAGTGTGGTATAAAAAGCGACACTTTGGTGAGACATTGGAACAGATTACCCAATGAGGTGGTGGAAGACCCATCCTGGAAGATTTTAAGGCCAGGCTGGATGGCTCTGAGCAACCTCATCTAGTGGGAGATTATCCTGCCCATGGCAGGAGGGTTGGAACCAGATGATCTTTAGGGGGTTGAAAACAGATGATTTTTAAGGTCCCTTCCAGCCCTGACAATTCTATGATTCTAAGCCTGTTGCTGAGACCACAAGGTCACCATGACTTGGGCTGTGAAACCCAAGGTGTCCACCCTTATGGTCTTGAGGGAGATAGCACTGAGTACAGCATCCTTCTTCTCACCTAGGACTACCCATCGGTCGGACAGCTGGTCCAGAAACTTGCTGAAAACAACATTCAGCCCATTTTTGCTGTCACCAGTAAGGTGGTGGATGTTTATAAGGTAAGGAGACTTCAGATAGGACAGAAACAGCTGTACGTGTCCTCCTGCCGCTGCCCGCTTCTCCAGCGTCAGCAGGGACTGCTCACTTCTTTGCTCTCTATTGGCAGAAACTCAGTGAGATGATCCCAAAATCAGCGGTGGGAGAGCTAAAGGAGGACTCCAGCAACATCATTGAACTCATCCAGGTTGCCTACAATGTACGTGCTGGAGGAGGCTGCGTTTCACCGTTCTGGCGGGGCTCAGAGCAAGGAAAGGTTTCCATCATATGCCCTCCCTGTCAGCAGTTGGGAGCAGAGCTTTGAGTACAGGATATGTTGAGTCTCTCCACCCACAGCAAGAAGTTCCCTCCTCTCCAATCCTATCACCTGCCTTTCCAGAACCACACAGACAGCTAAGACCCCAGCCTGTGGTGCTTGCTGCCCCTACGCCCTGGGCTGGAGGGAAGCCCTGACCTGCAATTCTGCACCACCATGCTTTGGTCTCCTCTTGGACTGATGGCCCTTTCTCCACCGTTTCCCCACAGAACCTCTCCTCACAGATCATCCTGGACCACTCCACCCTGCCAGATGTCCTGGATGTCAAATACGACTCCAAATGCAGTAAGGACAAGGTCAGGTTGGATGAAGCGAGAGGTCAGTGCGACAACGTCAAGATCAACGATGAGGTATGTTCCTCCATACCGGGAACACCCCACAGCTGCCTATTTAATGGCAGGAACCAAGCCTGTTCCAGGCTTTCTATTTACATGAATTTAATGCCAAGAGTGTCCAGAATGCTGTGAGACTGGGAGATCTTCTGTTGCACTGGATGTGTGCATGCTTAGCCCAGGGCCAATACCACCCTCCGACTGCTGAAGCTACCTGATAGCCTTTGGCCCTTTCCTTTCTCCCCCTGCATTTTCTAGGTCATCTTCAAAGTGAAGGTCACAGCCAAGGAGTGCATCAAAAGCCAGTCCTTCACCATCCGGCCACTGGGCTTCACAGACACCCTCACCGTCCACTTGGACAGCAGCTGCAACTGCAGCTGCAATGAGAAGCCCAACCCAACTGACTGCAGTGGGAAAGGCAGGATTGTCTGTGGGATCTGCAGGTATGTGGTAGTCCCCCCAAAACACTATTTCAAATGCTGCCAGAGCTGGGGAGCTGCTGGGAGAGGGCTGTTGGGCTAGGCCAAGGCCTTGGCTCTGCAGCTTTGCACCAATTTTCTTATTCAAGGAGGTGGGTTATATTTGCAGGGGCAGGGAACAGAATAAGATCTCTCTTCTGTTGGTGGAGCCTCTGCTGCTTTCACAAGAGCATCCACCCACCAACACATCCACCTGTTGAACCATCCACAAACTCACCTGTGGAGCAGACACAGATTTCTGCAGAAATCTCTCAAAATCCCACTTCTGGGCTGCAGTTCACAGAGGTCTTTAAGTGCAGTTATTGCTTCATGGCCCCTCAGTGACATGAGAGGAAAGACTGGGTTTCCTCAGGAAACACTCAGATCTCCTTGGCAAGGGTTTGGAAAATGTAAATATAACAATAATTTCCGTGCAACCGTTTGGTGGTGTAAATACAGCTGGGGAAAAAGCAGCATTTCAGAGGTTTCCTCCCAATTAGCTGCCAAGCACCAACACCCCGTGCTTGATTTTTGGCAAAGCTATCTCAGATTTGCTCTGCTTTGGCCGAGGTCTGGGCCCCACGCATGCCCCCTGACATTTCTTGTGGCTGCTGACCTGGGCTTGCTCCTCTCATTTGATGGCAGCTGCAATTCGGGCTACACGGGGAAGAACTGTGAGTGTGATACCAAAGGCAAGACCAGCAAGGAGCTGGAGGGCAGCTGTCGGAAGGACAACAGCTCGGTCATCTGCTCGGGGCTGGGGGACTGTGTGTGCGGGCAGTGCATCTGCCACGATGAGCCCGACAGGGAGATCTTCGGCCCCTTCTGCGAGTGTGACAACATGAACTGCGAGTTTCACAACAGCTTCCCCTGTGGTGGCAAAGGTGATGTATCTGCATGATGGGTTCTTCACCGGGGCACTGTTTAAAAAGATTAAATCCCCAGAGAGATGCTGCCTTCTCCTGCCAAAACCCCAGTGGGTGGGTTTGTTGATTCTGGGTCCCACTGCACCAGCCTACAGGATCTCTTTGACCATCCCTTGGAGGGTGGCATGTAAAGTGCAGGGTGGGTGATACTCTCCAAGTGCTTGCAGAGGGACAGTGACCTGGGTCTGCAGGATGTTGATCTAAAAAGATATTCCCTGCAGACCGTGGGGCGTGTTTCTGTGGGAAGTGCCAGTGCAAGCCCGAGTACGAGGGCAGTGCCTGCCAGTGCAAGAAGTCAGTGGAGGGCTGCTTGAACAGCCTCGGCAACGAGTGCAGCCTCCGTGGGACCTGCCACTGCAACCGCTGCCAGTGCCTGGAGGGATACCAGCCCCCCTTCTGCAAGGAATGCCCTGTCTGCCCCTCGCCCTGCGGACAATACATGTGAGTGATGGGTACAAAGATGGCATGGGGGGGCAGGGGGATCCCCCCACCTCCTGGGCAGGTGCAGGCAAGCCCTGCCCACGCTTGGGCAGAGCCCAGCCATGGCCAAAACACTGAGCTGTGCCCACCTGTTTTGCAGCTCCTGTGTGGAGTGCAAGGCCTTCCAGAGTGGCCCATTTGAGAAGAACTGCTCCCAGGCTTGCCGCAACATCCATCAGGTTAAGGAGTTGACAGAGGAGGGCAGGCAGTGCAGGGAGAAGGACTCCCAGAACTGCTGGATCTCCTTCCGCATGGTCCAGGAGGATGGCAATGAGATATACTCTGTCACTGTTGATCCTACAAAAGGTATCCCAGCCCTGCTTGTCCTACTCCTCTGCAGGCAGGCTGTCAGCTCTGCCGTGGTGGCCTCACTGCCTTGCCAAGAGCTGCAGCCAGACGCCATGTCTCTGCCCTACAGAGTGCCCGGAGCCTCCCAACATCGCACTGATCGTGGGTGGCACCATTGCTGGTGTGGTCCTCATTGGCCTCGTGCTCCTACTGATCTGGCGGCTCTTGATGGAGCTGTTTGACCGCCGGGAATACCGTCGGTTTGAGAAGGAGAAGTCCAAGGCCAGGTGGAACGATGTAAGACAGCCTGTCTGCAATGGTGGGGTGTTCTGGGACAATCATATACGTGTGGTGGGGACACCTGGAGGGGACGTCCTCTTCAGAGACGGCCATGGCAGACCTGAGCCCTCCCCACTGGCTGGTTTCACAGCCCAGCTGGACTTTGCAGGGGTCTAAAGCGGACTCTTCTGGCAATGCTGTCTGCACCATCAGTGTTCGGAGGTGTAGGGTGGGTAATGCTCCCTTGAAAATCTGACATAGCACAACAACATGGTCCTCTCCCTTCTCTCTCTCTCTCTCTCTCCAGGCTGATAACCCCCTGTTCAAGAGTGCCACCACCACAGTCGTGAACCCCAGATTCAATGGGCAATGAAGAGGAGCGATGCCCAGCAATGCTAGGAACCACCAATACAGAAATGCCAAGCTAAGGAAATATCGAACTAAGGCTCCCACCTCCTCTTTTTTATGCTGTTGGTTTGTTCCCTTCATCCCAGAGGTGACCAGTAAGTCAGGTGCTGGCTGAAGGGTTGCACCATGCTTGTCTCCTGGTGCAGCACTTGATGGTTGAGTTAGTGGACCTGGGAGAAGGGAACAGACACAGCTTTGCCATGGATGGGACTGTGGAAAAGGTCTCACCAGCAGGCACACACAGCGGCTCCTGTACTGGCCACTGACTGTCTCAGCTCTTGATGCTAACTGTGCCTTCTGGCAGGAGCCCCAAAACCCGCCTGAGTGCACACAGTGCTTCCAGCTTTAATTTGGAGGTGGGATTTCAAAATTTCCATTTCTCTTCTGCTCAAGCAGAGTCTGCTCCCAGGCTGCTTCATGCCTTCCCGTGCTGCACTGGTCTGCACCGCTATTTTTGCATTAGTTTCTAAAGCACTCACTGCTGAGCTGGATGTGAAGGATCCTCCAGGCTGGCATTCCGCTCTGGAGGTTGCACTGAATCTTATTTCCAAATCATCAGCTGCTTCCTGCTGTTGCTCCCCTCTCAGACCTACCTCGGGCAAGGTTCTGCTTCGGCTCCTGAAAGCTTGGCTTACCTCCAGCAAGCCTTGAGCCCTCTGCGTGACAAGGAGGCGAAGGAGCCAACTGTTTGAATTATGAAACATCACACCAAAGATGTGAAACGTTGCCTGCAGCTCAGACCTTGGCCACAGCTTCTTCCAGCACCCCCAGGACAAGATCTCTTTTCTGCTCTGTGAGCACATCAGACATGTCAAGGGCCAGGCATGCAAAAACCCAGCAGACCAGGAGCATCTCCAGCTCTTGCAAACCTTGCACAGCATCTAATTGCTCTTAGGTTGTGGGGCCACTCCTATGAAATTGTGCACAATTCCATATTTGCTTTAAGTCTGGGAATAATTTACGTGTAGCTATATTATGTCACATGTTCATTTGCTCTCTGAAGAGGTTTAACATTAATAAAAAGTAGTACATAAAGTAAATACTCACTAAAAGATGCAAACTAGTTCTTGTCCCTGCCCATCTGCTGGCAGCTATATGTAAACTACCTTAAACAAGAGTGGCTGTACTGTGTCAGAACTAAGTCTTGGATGCAATGCCCCTTGCCAGCAATCCAGGCAGAGGCTAGTGTTACCTGAATGTGAAAAGATATCATTTCCCCTGTCAGCAGCTGCAGGTCTTACCTCAGGTGTCGTGTGTGCAGTGCAAGTACAACCACATACGGGCTTTGGAGGGCAATTAGAGAAAATCAGTGAGGGAACCAGACTTTTTCAGAAAGAAATATGATCGCTAATTGCATTAGACAGAAGTGTGTGCTAGGGCACGCATGAAAGCCCAGAGGAAGAAAAGTGAGCTAGGAGGGTCCTTCAGGCCCCTGGTCTTGCTTTAGACTGAAGCTTGGTGGTCTCTCTGTGGACATCTGCTTGCAGAAGTCAGAAGTATTTCTCAGCCAGGTGTGAAGCAGCGTTTTCTCCAGGCTTCAAGCACTACCCCAGGACATCCTTTCTCAAAGTTATTTTATTTCCACCAAGAATAACTGAACCATGTTTTCTTTCCCTTGGGGTGAGGAGGAAGCCAGCTGATTTTTCAAGTGAAGATGTTGACTTGATTTTGGTGAGATCAAAAATCAATAGTATGGGCTGGGACCTCCCTGACCAATTCAAGTATCTGTCCTGTTGGCTGGGAGGGCACATATTCCTCCCATTACTGCGCACAAAAGCCGCACCCAGCCCACGACACACTGCGTCACTCAAAACCAGGCTGCTAAGGTGAAGCAGAGATAAATCTGAGCTCCTGCACAGGCTTTCTGGGCACTCTGTTCTCCGATGGGCTCCTTTTGCCCAGGGAGAAAGACCAACGCAGCTCCTGAGGGGGTGCAAGAGAAACAATTTCATCCAGCTGAGCCGACAGCCTATACCTTGGCTTTTATTGCAGCTGGGGGCTCCCTTTACATTTAAGCCATTTGTGTCCCAAAGGGAAAACTTCCAATATTCTTCAGACAATGGGACAAGCCCCACAAGTTTTCCATGCAGAAGTCCCGTGCCAGACGCTTTATGAGCAGGTAGGTGCCACCCAGTGCTGCTGCTCCCATCACAAATAACCCTCGATTAATAATCTGCAAATGCAAAGAGAAACTCTGGCAATATCAGAGGTTTTTTCCTACCCTGCAGCACCAAGCAAAGTCTTCAGACTTGTGCCCACCTGGTGACATCCCAGTATTAAAGCTCCCCCCGCAAAGCTAAGCCGTGCTGGCGTGCAGGATGTGGAGTTCAAGATGCTCATGGCATGGGGAGGACGGGCACCACCACTGACCAACCTTTTTCTGCCATTTCCAGCGGTGAAGTGCCTCGTGGTAACGAATTCTTGTGAAGGTCACCTAGGACAGTTGTAGGAGGACGTCATTGCCTCAGAGCCAGACAGGAGGAGTTTGGGGTGGCTCAGGCAGTGGGGACCGAGGTGGTGGCCTTACCATGGTGTACAGCGGGACGATAGTGGAAGGCAAGAGGGCATGGAGGAAATTGTCTACGTGTTTCCGGAAAATGAACCACGTTGAATTCACGTGTTCACGCATCTGCAACAGAGCAACCATCACCCTTTTGCGGGGTGTCTTGGCAGAGGACCCTGCATTTTGCTAGCTCTCCTACTGCCCGTCCTTGCCAGAGCCCCTGCCCACTGTGTTGCAGCCTGTGCACTGTGTCGCTGTGTGCACAGCCCACAGGACCCCAAGTCTGCGTGCAAGCCCACCTACCTCCACGTAATTGTACATGGCTAAATCTGAGATCGCGTGGTCATCTGGCACCCTCAGTGTGGAGAATTCGGGGAGGCAGGCACCTGGGAGAAGAAAGGGGCAGCTCACACACAGCAGCCCAGCAAGGGATCCAGCTGCCTTCAGCTGCAGAGGGATCCTTCTCTGCTCTCACTCCTCCCCGGCCACCTCGCTCACCAAAGTCGTTGTGGAACTGGTCCATTAATTCGTCAAAGACCAGACAATCCTCAAAGCCCTGGGAGGAAAATTAGAGGGTAAACAGTCAGAAGGAACCACGTGTTCATAAGAAGTGTTCTCACAGATGCTTGGCTAGCAGTGGAGCTTCTTGCGTGCACAGAGTCCCACTGACCACAGGTTTAGAGCACAAATCTTGTTCCAGGTGTGCTGACAGAAAAATCCAGGGGATTGCCTTTCGCAGCAGCCTGGCCCTGCCCTCCTGCTCAGTTCTCTGTCCCATGGTAAGGCAGCACTACTGCCATATCCTCCCTCCTCCCCGGAGGACAGCCAGGTCCTAGTGAGCAGCCAGGTGCCCCAGGGGAGCTCAACACCTGCCAATGCAGAGGACATCCAGATGCAGGACAGGACAAGCCAGCCTGTGCACTCTGTGAAGCTACGTGCTAAACCCAGGTATTTCTGGGTGAAAAGAGTGGGGACCCAACTGACATAGCCCAGGGCCAGCCATGAACTTACTGCGTTCATGCCCTGTCCATAGAAGGGCACAACAGCATGCGCAGCATCTCCCATCAGCACACACCGGGAGGCAAGGTGGTAGGAGGAGCACTTCACAGATATCATGGCCTGGGCTGGCAGCAAAAAGTAATCGTGCTTCAGCTCTCGCCTTCAGGCAAAACAACAGATACGTCACTTGTGGGGCCACAAGATACAAGAAGAGCAAGTCATACCATGTCCAAGCTCAGGAAGCCAGGTCCATGAGCACTGTCAGTGTTGGGATGCAAAACCCAAGCCTACTCACTAGGGTATTTGTGCTGGGAAAATTGTACACATCTACAAAACCTGTTTCATTAATTTCCCCCTACTGACCAAATATTTTGACTGCAGGTTTTAAGCTCTACACAAAACCTGACTGTGAGTAAGAGAGTCATCAACATCTCAGCCCTTTTACCATGAGCTGTGCTGGATGGCAGTCTTTGTAGAAAGAACATGCTAGAGGTTATCTGAGTTTCTAAGTTTATGTGAAATTCTGTGATACAGTCTCCTTAAGAGGAAACTGCCCAACACAGCTGAGAGCCTTCCTATAACCTAAAAAAGCCTCTGCCAGATAACTGTTGCAAAGCAGAAGCATTAACAGCATGGGCCAGACATCCCACCGGCTGGGGAGACTTCCCTCTTTGCAGTATAATGAGGACACACTGAACAGAGCCATGGCCATGCTGGAAATGCTAGTCCCCACGGCCCCCCAAAGAACCAGAATGCTCCAGCTCTGTGCTAGTGTCCTTGTGCTGTTTGCCCAGTGGCAAGAGGGTCCCCTCTTCTATGGGAGCAGCATGGCCCTGGGAACTGCCCGCCCTCATGTCTCACAGCCCTGATATTTGTTTTAGCCATACAATCAATACATCGTAGTCTTTGTTTGGTCAGCACAGTAATTTGGGCTTTTTTTTTTTTGCCAAGCCCAGCTTTTCTCGGTCTTAGCTAAAATCAGCATTTGCGCAACTCGGCTATCCCAACGGCCAGACTGTTTTTGCGCTGTTGGTTCCAGCACGCAACCCTCACCTCGCTTTCCAGCAGAGTCACTTTGCTCACACTCGTCTAACGTCAAAACCCTGCAGCTTATGGACAGCTAATCCAAAAGCAGCAGAAGTGTTTTGTTCTTTGCTCCTGCAGTGGCAGGGCCTGGGCTGCCAGCTTCAGCAGAGTCTCTGAGACTGAGCAGGGATACGTCCCCTGGCTCCACAGCACTGGCAGGGTGAGTGAGAAGGGGAGATGGGAGCACTTACTCGCCGATGAGGGGGATGGCATCTGGAAAGTAGGTCTGGAAAAAAACCAGCACTTGCTCGCCTGTTGTGAGCTTCTCGAATTCCTCGAAGGGCATGAAGAGCGTGCAGGTGAAGGACTTGTCCTGCCAGCCAGGGAGGAAGATCAGAAAGAAGCCTGGAGGCCATAGAAAGCACCTGGCACCCAGAGCAGGAGCTTGAGAGCCTTCACCAGTAATCACACCAGCCTGTCACCCAGAAATCGCAGTGGGACAAGTGCCCAGCCACCCCATTTCCCACAGTGGACTTGCACATGCTGGAGGCAAGCAGGAGGGAGGCAGAAAGAGGCAGTGTTTGATCTGCCAGCATGGGCCTGGCATGCTGCCCTGGTACTCCTCTATTTTAGAACACCTGTCTCCAGGGAGCTGGATTTCAGGGTATTGGTTGGGCTTGGATGTGTGGGTAGGCAGAGGTGGCACAGGTACCTGCTCAGCACTGTGAGGCAGGGCTAGCTCTGAGGATCCCCTCCTGCATCCCCCTTCCCCTCCCTGAGAGGCTGTGGGACACCTGCACACCAGTACAGGCTGGGGGTCCCTCCTGGCACCTTGTCAGCCCTCCCAGCCCCTGCCATGTGCCTGCCACCGTGGCCAGTTCATCCCCACAATCTCCATCCATGGCTGTAGGTTATCACCATGTTGGGCAGTGCAATCATCATGAAGGTGTTTCTCGGCCAGATATGCAGATAGTTTGGTTCCATGGCAAACTGAAAGAGAAGGAAAATCACTTTGTGTGCCTGCCCTGCCCGCTCAGCTTCACCAGCCCACCCTCTGGGTCCTCTCGACACCAGCACACCAGTTCCCATCCTTTGCACCATGAGAAGACGCGGTGATGACAGAGCCCCTTTCTGGTACCTGATGCTTAAGGGAGACACAGAGCAAGGGTAAGAGGAAAGGGTAGGAAAGATGAGCGAGCATCTGCTGGTTTGCAGTCACTGACATCCTCATAGACATGTTCCTGTATCCCCAGGACCTCTTAGATCTAGAATTAACACTTACGTCTCCATCCTTGGGAGGGATGGTCAGCTCCATATAGCCATGGGGAATGTACTCATGACTGTAGTTAAAGCGGGTTTGCCTCATGAATTGCTTTCTGACTGTTGAGAAGGCTCCATCACATCCCACGATGAGATCATAGGTGACTTCCAAGTGCTGCTGGTCAGATCTGAAAGACAGAGAGTCCCTTGGATGAATCCTGCTGTAACTCCAGGCCAGCTCAGCACCACTGGTCACAGCAGATCTGCCTTTTGCAAAATGCTGGGGTCACCTCCAGCGTTATTGATTTTCTAGTGTGAAGGAAGATTGACTTTAACTGACTGGAAAGCTCGGCATAAGGATAAATCCTGTACGTTATCAAATGCATAACTCTGCTGGATCTGCCCAAGAAAGCAACAGGCACTGTTGGGATAACGCTACTATTTTGTAGAGCCTGCATCCCCAGGTGGACAGGGTGCTTGACCAAAACTTAATACAACTATGCAACAAGGTTGTTAGCTGCTCTCCCTGGTGAGAAATCCGTCCTTCAAAACGGGTGCTATAGAGACTGGCAAGTTTATTCCCTGCACAGGTCAGCAGAATCTGCCTAGCCTACTGCCAGGCTCATGCGGGGTTAGCGAGTTGCTTAAACATATTTCGGCCTCCCCATAAACCCTGCTTGTATGTCTCTCCAGAGCTGACACTGAGATTTGCCCTCTCAGTAATAACATGGTAGTTTCAAACTGAGATTGCTCAATTATTTGAGGTTTTATGAATGATTAAGCTGAAACTTACTGAGTACAGCACTTGATCCTGGGCTTGCATAGGGATTACCTTTTTATGGTTAATGTCCCCTGCTCTGCATTGCACTTCAGGAGCTTGTGTCCAAAGTACAGTTTGGTGTTGGAGTACTTCTCCGCAGCTGTGAAAACAAATGACAACTAAATGTAGAGACTTGATCCAAAAAATGTTTCCAAAGGATCCCTAAACTATAGGGACTATCAGCATTACAGCAAATAACCTTGCTGTGTTGAGTAATGGACGGTGGGCAAGGCACACTAGGACTGTGTTTGGTCAACTCTGTTGAAAATTATTTTAAAAGTGCAAGGAATCCTGCAAAGATTTCTTTCTTTCCTGCAATGACATAAGTCATTGATCCCTTTCCACCCTCACTACATTGTGTTTCAGGGTAGGATGAGGTTCCTTTACCCAATGGGAAATTTGGCCTTCCCTGATGACATGCTTTGCCACAGTGCTCTAACTTCTGCTTGTCTCTGCACAATCAGGGGCTGTGGAAAATGCCATGAACCGTGTCAAGGCTGAAGAGGTATCTCCTGCTTTGGCTGGTGAAGTTCTGGGTGCAGATGCTGGTGGCAGGAGCCAAGGACCAGAGGCAGTTTCCACTCGAGGGCAAACGCAGAAGAGCTGCAGGTGCAGAAGGGCCTTGGGGGAACTTGTTGTGTTTGAATATCCTTTTGTGTCAGACAAGGAGCAGGAAAACCACAGATTTTCTTCTTAAAACACAACCAGTTCACATTTGCACTGTCTGAGAGCTGGCTTATGCAGAACTCACAGGCAAAGAGCTTGGGGCCCAAAGTCTCCTCTCCATGGAGCAAACCCTAAATCCTCAGTGAACAGGTTGTAAAAATGTTTGCAAATAGACCTGGCAACTTACCTGTAAGCAGCTCTTTGTTTAAGTTTGCTCTGTCCACAGAAAGAATGTACTGCAAGGCAAACAAACACGGAGCTCAGGAGGCATTGCTGAGGGATGCTCTGCATGGCCAGATGAGAAACACCACCCTC